>NC_142676.1:9715000-9972500 GCF_964200805.1 Pocillopora damicornis
CTTAATCATAGTTCAGATGAACAAATGAAGTCTGCATCACACCCGAAGTGTGAAGCTAGAGCTTATGAAGAAAGTTTAAAGAGGATATAAGAAAAGTTAGTTGGTTATGTATTTTTTCCATTGAATACGATCATCTGAATACGGGCCTGTTGTTCTCTGAGTACCTAGGAAGGTGATGAATAATCGTCAAATGATAACCTTGGGAACTTTCCTTGTCCCTCAGTATTCGAGAACTGATTTGTGTAGCACAAACGTTGTCCTTTATGTGTAGTTCCTATTGATGTGGTTTGCTCTTTGATTCCGAATTTAGTGTGCACTTGCCAAAAATTCATTCAGAAATTGTAAACTGCTCAATGCAAAGTGTTGTAAATTAAATGAGAATAGCTTCCAAGGAGGAGAGTTACTAAAAAAATCCATAGTAATTTACTTGATGCAGGTGTGGTGATGGTATAGCGCTAGGTGTGCATTATATTAGAGACTCCATCTGATGGATAATATAAATTCCAAAGTAATGCTGAATACATGTAATCTCTGTTAGAAATATTTGTTTTTACTGGAACAAGCGAACAAGCGAATAAAGTATACATAAATCTCTTTCGTGGGTGGCGAGCAAAATTGCTACTCTCTCAGATCAAGTTAAGGGCCTCCTGAACCTCGTTTTGAGTGAAAAATATCTTACTTTTACATGTGACGTCGAGAAAGACTGTGGAAATAACAATTAAGTACGCCATTTATGGGGAGATATACTGCCTCACTGATGATTGGTGCGCAAAAACTGCATTGATTGTCTGAATTGCACAAGTGCTGTGTCCATTTATTGTTTATTTCTCTTAGAATGCTTTTACACCCGCTTTTTTTCTCGAAGAGGGTGGAGGAGGGTTGGAAAATATATGAGATTCTAATAACAGATCAACATTCTAGAGCTCAAAGTCGCGCATAGTAGCGTTCTCTCTAATGATTTTTTCCTCTTTCGTTTTTCAGGCAACGGCCCAGAGAGCGAAGATGAAGAGGGCCAAGATCCAGATTTTGAAGAAGCTGTTAATGAATTAGTGCCAGTCCTCGCTACTGAAGATGATGAATCTTATTTGAACATGTCACTGGAGGAAGAAACATCTATTATTGTCGAATACAGGACAATGATTTTATCTTCTGGCTACAATGCAAATTCTGCTTCATTTAAATCCTAATTCCGAATAACTCTCTTAAACCTCTCTTTTGAAGTTTTATCCAATCGCGGCCTTTTATTGCTAGGTAGAGTAAACGTGAGATTTGAGTTACATGCTTATCTTCGCTTCGATTATAAAAACTTGTACTTAAGCGTGCTGGCCTGAAACCTACTTTTAACATAATAGCGGAGCTCGCAGAGCGTAGCCCCATAATTATACCAAGTAGTAGTAACCCATCAAGCCGAAAAAATTTGGACTTACGACCTTACGACCGTACGACCGACCGTACAAGATACTACTTTTAACATGCGTGGTCAACTGTACCGCGGGCACACCAACGCCACGGCTTTGTCCAGTAGTCTAGTGGCCAGTGCACTTAGCTCCGAGTCGGACAACCCGGGTTCTAGTTCTGGCCGGGGCAAGGCGTTATGCCCTTAAGACATGCGGGAAAAAAATGCGAGCTCTGCTTTTAGGCTTGACTAAATCTATATATTATGGTCGAACTAGTTTAACAAAAAAAAAATTATTACCGAGCTAAACATTTACCATGTTTCTAATACTATTTACAAACATGACACGATCGAAATTGTTGATCTCAGCTATACGGGACGTGTGTCATGTATGAACTTCGTGGATCAATATTTGTTCTTGGGAAACCGAGCTCGACATCGATACCAACGTTGAGTACTTCGTAAGTCTTTGTTAGGAAGTGGGGGAAATGTATTGAAAAGATAAATTATCCCATTTTACCTTTTTTCGTTGAGGCGTTTCTCTTGCTCCACTCTGATTGATTCGCGTTCACACTGGCAATAATTTTACTTCCAACATTAAGGCCCCGACCACACTTCGCGGTTGCTTTGAAAAACGTCATTGCGCTCTCACAACGCAACAAAAGTGTTGTCTCCACGCATGAAAATGAATGAATTGTTTTAGCAAATATTATTATAATGATCACCTACGGCAAAAAACTCAATGCATCCAGGTCATACGTAAAGCCCTTCTCATCCGCGAATTCGAAAAGATCTGTATTCAAAATGAGGTAAAATTCGAGTTAAAATCACATTAAGAATTCTTCTTTTCGTTAGAAAATCTCCTCAGACCAGAGTGGACAGTACACTTAACATACGAAAATCTATTCAACGAAGTCATGGATGTAGCTTGATTGTTTCTCGTTCTTATCTTTACCGAAATTCAAAGTAAACTGATAGAAACTTAAAAAGGGTGTTGCGTATTTAGAAGAACGGATTATCAACTAAATATCGATTGGCTAACACGGCCAAAAAGTTCTGCATGGCTTGCTGAGGGGTTCCCGCTCTCCACTGCCGCCACATTTGCTCGTCGAGGTAGGACAGCATGTCTTCCCTTCTTATTCCCCGGCGTGTTTTCTGGCCCAGTTTTCAACTGTTCCAGTAGGACTCGATTTCTTGAGTGTGCACCCCAGTGACTGGATTCACGAAGTTGAGTCGGTGGACCACTACTTGTTGTGCACTTACGTTGTTTACTTTTCGATCCATCTGTCGGTAAGAGGCCCAGTCATCTGAGTGCACTTCCGTTCCAGGGCGAACACACCTTGAAATGATGGGATGGAGGGCAGTCATATCCCGTCTTTCCATTACCTGGAATAATGAAATGAATGATATTTACCTGGATAATTTTTGTCCTTTTAATGTCTGTCTCGGGCTTTGTCCCAGCTGTGTGCGATTATCATTCAGCTGTATGAACTAATTGCTATTCAGAGCGATCTGAGTACTTTTTGTTGTCACATTCCCATCTATTTCGCTTTCGAACAATATATTCCAGAGGATCAAGGCTTTGTAAGTAGTTCTAGTATATACTAAAACAATGAGATAATATAGAACAAAAAAATGATCTTTTTAAAATTCATTTCATCTTGTAACGATTACAATAATTTTTTTCACAGTCCCAGGTCCAACCGAGGGCGTGATTAGCCTGGCCTGGAGGTCTCTCGAGCAGACATCCTGTAAGCGCCCACAAATCTTGCTTTCCTAGCTTGCATTCAAACCAAGGTGCCTGGAAATTCGTCGCTTAGAGTCCACGGCAGAGAAAAAAATACACCGTCAGCAAGAGTTTATCAAGTAGAACTCTGGGGAACTCCTCGAAAAACTGTTTGATCTCACACTTCTTTTTCTGCATCCTCTGCAGCGCCTGTACAGTGTTGAAAAGAAAAGACCCTTTATCACTTTTGGACACATTGAAATGGCCGGTTTCAACTTTGGTCATAAATTGAATAATATGAAAGTTGTAACAATATTAGATGAAAAAGAAAAGGATTATAGGGCATTCGTGCCAATACACACCCACGACAAAAGAGGCACTAAAGCTAGTAATCGATAGTAAGCTCCCTTATAGTTTATTTCAGAAGAGCGCCTCTTTCCTTACTTTATTGTTGTTTGATGAAATACGAAGTACATTTGTCTCAGCCCTTTCATTAATGAAATAGAGTACAAAAGATGCACCAAATAGGGAGGGTCCCAATGGGGAGATGGTAATTGAGATTAAAAAGTTAAAATTTTAGCAAGGTTACGTTGGGCGCATCCTGATGGATTGACTAAAAGGTTCTTGTTCTAGTGCCATTGTATAAAATTCATCGTGGGACCTTGCTCTAAGGCGGCATACTAACGTCAGGGCATGTTTTTTTTTTCTCTTTTCCTTTGTAATTTAGTCAGACAGCGTTTGCAAATACAGTTCTAAGTCTCGATGATTCTGCCAGGTTCCCACTTCCTAAGTGAGGATACATCACACTAATATGCGTTACTTCTTTTTCCTACGGTTGTTGAAAACAAAGGAATAAAACACCACAGTGTGACCTCATTTTGAACAAAAGCAACTTAATTATTCCCTAGTGCAAGGTAAGTGTGATATTAAATAAATAAAAAACGCGCCGAGCGTATTGTTGAGTTGTATAAGCACGCGAGAATTTTTAAGAACACGAGAGAAGTGCACTTCTCGAATGTTCTTAAAAATTCCCAAGTGTTAATACAACTCAACAGTGCTCGAGGAACAAGTTTTTTTTTCCTTGGTAGAATGTATCGTGAATTGCGCGCGTTCGTACCGATGACGTAGGCTGCGTGCATTATATCTCAACAGTGCACTTGTGTGACGTAAGCCGTGTGCTTTATGGAAATATAATAAACTAGTTCTGACCAATCACCGCGCGCGCATTTCTCTAAGCATTTTATAATTCAATATAACCGCCTACTGTTTATACTTGCGACTCTCTCAACAAAATATAACAGCTGATCAGTGCCTCGCACAAAGTAAGTATAATTTTTTTTCACTCTTTGATAATGGACGAAGTATATTTGCCCATAAAATAGAAAACAAAACAGATTGAACTTCTAGTTATTTCTATGATTTCTAAATGTTAGGTTTTGGTTATAAAAAAAATATGGACGCCCGTAAACAAACCTTTGTCGACGGTGGTGAAATTACAAGAAAGAAACGGGCGTTACTTAAAACATACCTAAATGGAAAGCATACATTATTAGTATGGATGGGAAAAGACGTAGCTGACTGACCTGACTGGCAAATTGGCTACCGGCAGAACTACGAAAACGTCAAGGCTAGCCTTTTGTATTTCTAACGGTGTCAAATTTACCAGATCAAATCTGTTGATCTAAACAGTCATTTTATCTTTATTAAGCAAAAAACTTGTGAAGAAACAAAGTCTTCGTTTATTGATTCGCAACAGTTAGCGCTAATCGTATGGCCCCCAAATTATAATAATCTGCAACAAATTGGGGCGTTTCCTGTAACATCCGTTCACAGCGTGTTTCAGTTCTTATTCACTTCCGTGGGAAGTTAAACTGATGCGCATGAATGTGTTTATATACTGTCCAATATTAGTTTTAATCATTCCCTGAAGAAGTCTCAGCTAGAGACGAAAGAAGCGTCGGAAGAAATTTACGAGAAATTATAACAAGAAGTCCGTTAACAAAAAAAACTTATTCATGTGATTGAAGATTTTAGATATATGAAAATTCATATATTTGCACTGCGGTGGAGAGATGAAATTAAGAGATCCTCGCAGCTAAGAACACTACTGAAACGAGTAGTTGGAAATAGGACCTGAAAAAAATTCAGGCCCATACGGGATTTGAACCCATGACCTCTGCCATACCGGTGCATTGGTAGAGCGCTGCACTGGTATCGCAGAGGTCATGGGTTCAAATCCCGTACGGGCCTGAATTTTTTTCAGGTCCTATTTACAGCTATTCGTTTCAGTAGTGTTCTTAGCTGCGAGGATCTCTTAATTTCATTATTCACGTGATGTTGGGAAACGTGCTTTTTTTCAGGTACAGGTGACGATGGTGCGATTTAGAACCCTCACGGAGAAACAAGTCTTTGTTTATTGAATCACAACAATTAAAAGACAATATACCTAACCGAGTCATAATTTATTGAATCACAACAGTTAAAACACAGTACACCTAACTAAGTCATAAAGTGACCCATTTCATTCATGTTTTCTACTGGGCCGTAAGGTTACAACAAATTCAAACTCGTGTTAGACTCAGTTGGTGATAGGCTACGTGTCGGCGTTCATTCTGGGCGGGATGCCTTTGGTTATGTTATCAAACATTAGACTGAGACAATTCAGATGACTGGGAAAAAAGGTATTAATCTAATCATTCAATATCACTTGAAACACGCTAAAGTTGAAGAACTACTCGAACTTACATTTGACCAAAATCGGTACATTTAGCAAAATGTTCTTACATTTTGATAAATGCAAAACGCCCTCAGTCGCCTTATTTCGCACGATGTAATAAGAGCCTAGTATCTGTAGTTGGGAACAGAAATTCGGATTCAAATTTCCGCCATTTTAGGGAGGATAAAAAACATTGAAGCGAACCGAACAAAAACCATTGAAAAAAATTCATGCCCGTACGGGATTTGAACCTATGACATCTACGATACCGATGCAGCGCTCTACCAACTGAGCTAACAAGCCAACTTGGCTAGGCCAATTTCATCTTTTCACCGCAGTGCAAATATATGAATTTCATACATCTAAAATCATCATTCATCGTTTATTCGGACCCAACACATTGACCAGCTCCCAGTTGGCTTGTTAGCTCAGTTGGTAAAGCGCTGCACCGGTATCGCAGAGGTCATGGGTTCAAATCCCGTACGGGACTGAATTTTTTTCAGCTCCTATTTTCAACTACTCGTTTCAGTAGTGTTCTTAGCTGCGAGGATCTCTTAATTTCATCGTGCTTATTTATTCCAAATTGCATTCGAAATCACGTGATTACCTATACAAACATGATATATTGGTCTCAAACCTAAACTTAAACTTACAAAAACAGAACGATCTCTTAATTGGGGTAGTTTTACATGGCTTGTACATTTTGGAGAACATAACCAAATCTTTCTTCTAGCTTAGTAGAGGCTAAAAAGCGAGTGGCAAATTCGACTACCATCTTCACGTAATTTTGATAAAAACATCTGGCTACTTGTAATATCGTGAACAAACATGACAGTACCATCTCCTGGTAACATTTCAGCTAAAAAATGTTAGAAGACAGGATCTTGGTCTCCAGCTAAGGTTTTGTTCCATTCATAATTTCTAAAGTACATGTGGTGGGCTGCTGCTCACCATGGTCGTATATTTGGATTTTCTTAGTTTTGCACTAGTCTGTTGGCCAAACCTTCTAGCAGATTGGCTGTTGGTTCAGCTTTTGGGAAGGGGTAAGAAGCGTATGTCCACAGATTTCCTTCATTTCATACCATCATCTTAAACAGGTTTCTAGATGAATAAGCTGTCGGCAACATTTTCTTATTGTTTGAGAGCGTCGCACAGATCTACAGTCGTTGTCTGAAATAAAAAAAGAACCATTGTTTGTTTGATGCTTTCTTATTTATTTTAAAACAATACACATACAATAAGATACTTACCATCTGGAAATTCACTAGCACCAATCATTTTCACACTTTTTTGGAAAAAGCTCAACACAACAACAAGTTGTGATAGAGGGTTACAACATTGCTCTTTTACGTTTTAAGATCTTACATGATTTTGAATAAATGAAGTCTCATTCATGAAGAACCAGTCATGTTTGGACTCTTTGCTAAATCAAAGAAAGGGTTCATGCTATTCAACGGTATCAATTCAGTCTCTTTGCTCAATCAAAGAAAGGGTCCATGCTATTCAAAGAATTCGATATAAACAAAGACGGTTGTGTATTCAATGTCACGTTCCAAAAAAAGATTCTTGCACTTGTGTCTAAAAACTTCTAGTTTTTTCATTTCTTCAATATCTTTCTTTTGTGCAATCCGTTCCATGTTTCTGAACGAAATCTGGTTGGATCTATGAATATGTGATTCATATAATGGGTCTATCAAAACGTACTTCATACGTTGAGCTTGTGAAAATGTTCTTCTTACCTCAGGTCTCTTAAAACGTACTTCATATGCTGGGTTTATAAGAACGTTTTTCTTACGTTTGTTCTAAATCCCTATGGGCCTTTTCGGTTAAGTCAGTGAATATTTTATGCCACTTGCGTTTGTATAAAAACGCCTATTTTTTTCCATTTCAAAGTAGACTTCATTCGAAGAACAACTTTTTAGTATATGCCGCGTTTCACATTGCAAGATAAAAATGGCCAAAAGTGTTTCAGAAAATCCAAAGCCCGAGCAACTCTGCAAATAAAGTTATTTGAGAGGTAATTTGGACACGATTCGCGAATTTGTTAATGTGAAAACTAACTATTTGAATGTGTTTAGTTTTTCAAAACAATGCTGTTTTATCTGTTTGGGTGAGGAATCTCCTTTACAACGGACCAACTAATGTGAACGGCTTATTCAGTATGAAAGCTACTCAAACGAATGGTTTTGAAGAGAACTGAACAAAAAAAGAGAAGTCTGTTGTTCTTACTGTAAACAACTGGTCCCAACAGACACCTTATAACTCTAAATTTACAACTCAGACCAAGTGGCTAGCGAAGATGGCACTCAGCAGAAAGATGGGTTTGAGATACCTCACGAGAAAACAACAAGCTACTGGAAGACCCAGCTTTTTGTACCGTTATGGTACGCCACCTTTCTGAAGGTGCAAATATTTTTAGAGATTCCCAAGGTCGTTTTTTCATCCCTAAATTTGACATATCAGAAGCCCGGCAAATTGAAATGTGTCTTAGATTAACGAAAAAAAGATGGCAGTTCAAAAGTTACATTTTTAATAAAATAACTTGGCAGCAAATTAAATTCAATTTTTGTTGGTTACAACAAAAAATTGGGTATTTCTTTTCTTTTCTTGGGCACTCTACACTTTTCTCTGCCGTGGACTCTAAGCGACGAATTTCCAGGCACCTTGGTTTGAATGCAAGCTAGGAAAGCAAGATTTGTGGGCGCTTACAGGATGTCTGCTCGAGAGACCTCCAGGCCAGGCTAATCACGCCCTCGGTTGGACCTGGGACTGTGAAAAAAATTATTGTAATCGTTACAAGATGAAATGAATTTTAAAAAGATCATTTTTTTGTTCTATATTATCTCATTGTTTTAGTATATACTAGAACTACTTACAAAGCCTTGATCCTCTGGAATATATTGTTCGAAAGCGAAATAGATGGGAATGTGACAACAAAAAGTACTCAGATCGCTCTGAATAGCAATTAGTTCATACAGCTGAATGATAATCGCACACAGCTGGGACAAAGTCCGAGACTGACATTAAAAGGACAAAAATTATCCAGGTAAATATCATTCATTTCATTATTCCAGGTAATGGAAAGACGGGATATGACTGCCCTCCATCCCATCATTTCAAGGTGTGTTCGCCCTGGAACGGAAGTGCACTCAGATGACTGGGCCTCTTACCGACAGATGGATCGAAAAGTAAACAACGTAAGTGCACAACAAGTAGTGGTCCACCGACTCAACTTCGTGAATCCAGTCACTGGGGTGCACACTCAAGAAATCGAGTCCTACTGGAACAGTTGAAAACTGGGCCAGAAAACACGCCGGGGAATAAGAAGGGAAGACATGCTGTCCTACCTCGACGAGCAAATGTGGCGGCAGTGGAGAGCGGGAACCCCTCAGCAAGCCATGCAGAACTTTTTGGCCGTGTTAGCCAATCGATATTTAGTTGATAATCCGTTCTTCTAAATACGCAACACCCTTTTTAAGTTTCTATCAGTTTACTTTGAATTTCGGTAAAGATAAGAACGAGAAACAATCAAGCTACATCCATGACTTCGTTGAATAGATTTTCGTATGTTAAGTGTACTGTCCACTCTGGTCTGAGGAGATTTTCTAACGAAAAGAAGAATTCTTAATGTGATTTTAACTCGAATTTTACCTCATTTTGAATACAGATCTTTTCGAATTCGCGGATGAGAAGGGCTTTACGTATGACCTGGATGCATTGAGTTTTTTGCCGTAGGTGATCATTATAATAATATTTGCTAAAACAATTCATTCATTTTCATGCGTGGAGACAACACTTTTGTTGCGTTGTGAGAGCGCAATGACGTTTTTCAAAGCAACCGCGAAGTGTGGTCGGGGCCTTAATGTTGGAAGTAAAATTATTGCCAGTGTGAACGCGAATCAATCAGAGTGGAGCAAGAGAAACGCCTCAACGAAAAAAGGTAAAATGGGATAATTTATCTTTTCAATACATTTCCCCCACTTCCTAACAAAGACTTACGAAGTACTCAACGTTGGTATCGATGTCGAGCTCGGTTTCCCAAGAACAAATATTGATCCACGAAGTTCATACATGACACACGTCCCGTATAGCTGAGATCAACAATTTCGATCGTGTCATGTTTGTAAATAGTATTAGAAACATGGTAAATGTTTAGCTCGGTAATAATTTTTTTTTTGTTAAACTAGTTCGACCATAATATATAGATTTAGTCAAGCCTAAAAGCAGAGCTCGCATTTTTTTCCCGCATGTCTTAAGGGCATAACGCCTTGCCCCGGCCAGAACTAGAACCCGGGTTGTCCGACTCGGAGCTAAGTGCACTGGCCACTAGACTACTGGACAAAGCCGTGGCGTTGGTGTGCCCGCGGTACAGTTGACCACGCATGTTAAAAGTAGTATCTTGTACGGTCGGTCGTACGGTCGTAAGGTCGTAAGTCCAAATTTTTTCGGCTTGATGGGTTACTACTACTTGGTATAATTATGGGGCTACGCTCTGCGAGCTCCGCTATTATGTTAAAAGTAGGTTTCAGGCCAGCACGCTTAAGTACAAGTTTTTATAATCGAAGCGAAGATAAGCATGTAACTCAAATCTCACGTTTACTCTACCTAGCAATAAAAGGCCGCGATTGGATAAAACTTCAAAAGAGAGGTTTAAGAGAGTTATTCGGAATTAGGATTTAAATGAAGCAGAATTTGCATTGTAGCCAGAAGATAAAATCATTGTCCTGTATTCGACAATAATAGATGTTTCTTCCTCCAGTGACATGTTCAAATAAGATTCATCATCTTCAGTAGCGAGGACTGGCACTAATTCATTAACAGCTTCTTCAAAATCTGGATCTTGGCCCTCTTCATCTTCGCTCTCTGGGCCGTTGCCTGAAAAACGAAAGAGGAAAAAATCATTAGAGAGAACGCTACTATGCGCGACTTTGAGCTCTAGAATGTTGATCTGTTATTAGAATCTCATATATTTTCCAACCCTCCTCCACCCTCTTCGAGAAAAAAAGCGGGTGTAAAAGCATTCTAAGAGAAATAAACAATAAATGGACACAGCACTTGTGCAATTCAGACAATCAATGCAGTTTTTGCGCACCAATCATCAGTGAGGCAGTATATCTCCCCATAAATGGCGTACTTAATTGTTATTTCCACAGTCTTTCTCGACGTCACATGTAAAAGTAAGATATTTTTCACTCAAAACGAGGTTCAGGAGGCCCTTAACTTGATCTGAGAGAGTAGCAATTTTGCTCGCCACCCACGAAAGAGATTTATGTATACTTTATTCGCTTGTTCGCTTGTTCCAGTAAAAACAAATATTTCTAACAGAGATTACATGTATTCAGCATTACTTTGGAATTTATATTATCCATCAGATGGAGTCTCTAATATAATGCACACCTAGCGCTATACCATCACCACACCTGCATCAAGTAAATTACTATGGATTTTTTTAGTAACTCTCCTCCTTGGAAGCTATTCTCATTTAATTTACAACACTTTGCATTGAGCAGTTTACAATTTCTGAATGAATTTTTGGCAAGTGCACACTAAATTCGGAATCAAAGAGCAAACCACATCAATAGGAACTACACATAAAGGACAACGTTTGTGCTACACAAATCAGTTCTCGAATACTGAGGGACAAGGAAAGTTCCCAAGGTTATCATTTGACGATTATTCATCACCTTCCTAGGTACTCAGAGAACAACAGGCCCGTATTCAGATGATCGTATTCAATGGAAAAAACACATAACCAACTAACTTTTCTTATATCCTCTTTAAACTTTCTTCATAAGCTCTAGCTTCACACTTCGGGTGTGATGCAGACTTCATTTGTTCATCTGAACTATGATTAAGTCTCCTTCGTTAAGAGAAAAATAAATTTTAATCAAAAGAAAAGCATTCAAGGAAATAGAAACAGGATAATAACCCTGCATTATCCTGGTGCGCTTTGGAAATGGAATGAAATTCATTTCAATGCTGGACACCGAGAACCTTGTCCATCACCATGTGCTCAATCAACATTACCCAGTCTCCATACAATTTCAATATGTCTACACATTTTTTTTTATTATCAAAAGAGTCTATACAAATATACTTTGTATAACAAAGCTAGTGCAGCTTTCAAACTGTAAATAAAATCCCAAAAACTTATTCCTAATAAAGCAATAAGTTATGATTAAAACATAAGCTTGACAGTTTCGCAAGCACAAACAATGATCAGTTTTTTGAAAGGGAATCTTTATGAATGCCTTAACGTTCTGACAATAAATGCTTTATTTTGTCTCCACTACACAACAAATAACACAGTAGTGTACACCAAATAAGTTTATTTAGGGAAGCCTGCCGAGAACCAACCCGAGGCATATATAGCCCGGGGAATGCATACATACATATCTTCGCAACTGATATACCATATACAATCCTGATATACAGTCAATTCCTTAGACATTAAAAAAAAGGTATACATTACTAACATGCAAACTTCACCAAGTCTGGATTAACAGAGATGGGCAACCGCTTACAAGGACATAACTACGGTTATACAGAGGCCAGAAAAAACCTACCAGAAAAAACCCCTTTGGGGAAAAACATGACAGGAAATCTGGGTAGGAACCATGACCCAAACTCAGAGCAGTTGGCAGCCCATCCTACGAGGCTTAACAGCTAAAGAAAATATGTTTTCAAACTAAAATAAATTTGTCATCAGCCAGAGGTGAACGGTTGGTTCTGAGGCCTAGATGGACATCACGTGCTATACTTTCCCTTATATACCACTGCATCATTACCCATGATGCTCGGGCCTAAGGCCCAGGCCTTGTCATATCTCGTGCCGACAAAATATCTATTTCTGCCTTATTCGCAGACTCATTCGTTAGAAATACCATATTTTGTCTCCACTACACAACAAATAACACAGTAGTGTACACCAAATAAGTTTATTTAGGGAAGCCTGCCGAGAACCAACTCGAGGCATATATAGACTGACAAAGAATTGGGCAAGACGCACGAGGCTAGGTGATATAATACCACCAAAAACACGAAAACGCCTTCAGAGCCCAAGAAAACGCGATACTTCGAGTCATTGTTCAAAATTATCATCCACGTATGTGTCTTTGGCTTGTACCGATTTCCAAAAACCATGTCGTTGGAAAACTCTGTCGTTTGCTCCATTACTTGTTATCGTAATGGCTCCCCCAGATCTTAGAGAATGCAAACGCAACTTGGACGGTTCAACTCCGAGACTTTGCAGGTCCCAGAGAAAAGCCCCTCTAATTGTAGAGTAACTAATGGGCTTATCAGGGGCAACAAGCTTGCAAGAGCCCTTCCCTTTAGAAATAGGCTTGAAATAAAATCTTTGGAATCAGGGTGTGTCTTAAACATAACTAAACACCTCTTAAGCAACTCAACGGGGCATACAGAACTAGACAATTATAACATAACGACTTCGTCGCCTTTCCAGAGCTGGACATTCTTGCTTTTCAAAACCTTAATAATCATGAAGCCTTTTTTTAAGGGAAATATCACTTCTTATTCTAGACACATCGTTAAACCATAACAGTCCCATCAGTCCCATTTGCTTTGGAAGAGAGCACAGTCGTCTTCGGTCGATCTTTCAGCCCCTCAAGCAAGTTGTCAAGCGGTCCGTCCCGGAATGCCCTAAATCCCGAATGAAAAATATCTAAACGAGAGATAAAATAAGGCAAAGTGAGGAGTACAATCCAACAAGAAATAGCTAAAGAAATAGTCAAATAAAAATAGAATAACCGGGAATAATCAAACTCCAACAGAGAATACATAGATAAATGGAATCTGCAAAGTGGACCACAAATGGGTCCCTTTAATTTCAAACAATGCTGAATAAATTCGTGACACAAACTCGTGTCATAACGCAATACGCAATATTGACGAGCAATTCTATGATTTAATTCACTTCAAGCCTGCGTAAGTGCCAAACAACCCATAAGCTAAGTACAAAGGACTTAGAGCAATTACGCTGGGATTGACTGAAACAAAATCACATTTGCACCCAGAAGAGAAAACTTCCGCGGTGAATACAAAAGCCTGCCGGGCTAATTACAACGATCACAGTCTTTACTGAACTTCGTACAGAAGCCTACGCCTACAAATGGGTCCCTTTAATTTCAAACAATGCTGAATAAATTCGTGACACAAACTCGTGTCATAACGCAATACGCAATATTGACGAGCAATTCTATGATTTAAGTCACTTCAAGCCTGAGTAAGTGCCAAACAACCCATAAGCTAAGTACAAAGGACTTAGAGCAATTACGCTGGGATTGACTGAAACAAAATCACATTTGCACCCAGAAGAGAAAACTTCCGCGGTGAATACAAAAGCCTGCCGGGCTAATTACAACGATCACAGTCTTTACTGAACTTCGTACAGAAGCCTACGCCTACAAATGGGTCCCTTTAATTTCAAACAATGCTGAATAAATTCGTGACACAAACTCGTGTCATAACGCAATACGCAATATTGACGAGGAATTCTATGATTTAAGTCACTTCAAGCCTGAGTAAATGCCAAACAACCCATAAGCTAAGTACAAAGGACTTAGAGCGATTACGCTGGGATTGACTGAAACAAAATCACATTTGCACCCAGAAGAGAAAACTTCCGCGGTGAATACAAAAGCCTGCCGGGCTAATTACAGCGATCACAGTCTTTACTGAACTTCGTACAGAAGCCTACGCCTACAAATGGGTCCCTTTAATTTCAAACAATGCTGAATAAATTCTTGACACAAACTCGTGTCATAACGCAATACGCAATATTGACGAGGAATTCTATGATTTAAGTCACTTCAAGCCTGAGTAAATGCCAAACAACCCATAAGCTAAGTACAAAGGACTTAGAACAGTTACGCTGAAACAAAATCACACTTGCACCCAGAAGAGAAAACTTCCGCGGTGAATACAAAAAGCCCGCCGGGCTAATTACAACGATCACAGTCTATACTGAACTTCGTACAGAAGCCTACGCAAGCACAGGGAGATCTGGGGCGGCGAAATCAATTCGAAGGGCTATAGCATCAAAGTCCAGGGGTCTGGAACCGAAAAGCGAGTTTCGGGCTTTCCCGCTGATAAAGAGACCTGGGAACTTGGGTAAAAACACCCAGTCAATTACGAAACTGTTCCGTTGCACACCGTCTCTACAAAAAAAAAGTCCATAAGCAAGAGGACTTCCACAAGGGGAGGATAACCGCTCCTCTCGCCTTACACAATTCCATGTGCTTTACCACTCTAATTAATAGGCACACTGGAGGACAAATCCAATCATTATCGTGCCCCCAATCTTGGGGGAAGGCATCTACTACTACACAGCCGGTCTGAAAAAATCTCAGAGTTAAATCTTGGTACCTTAGCGTTATAGGGACAAGCAAATCTGTCAACGGTGTGGGACCCCCAAAATAGGTTAATTCTTTGAAAGATAGCTTCGTTAATGGTATAGTCATCATAATCGGTTAAATTGCTTATTGCATCAGCCTTAGCGTTAAGCTCCCAAGGGATCTACTTAACCTCAAGTGATATGTGAAACTCAAGACATATTTGGATAACTAGGAGGGCCAATTGGTGCATGTCAGCTACCCTACTACTGTTTTGAAGAATAGATTCGACGTTCTGGTTATCGGAATACCAAATAACTCTTAAATTCTTCGCCTTTTTCACAAACGGAAACGCTTATGGAAAAAAGCAAAATCATCTCAACTTCAATCTGACTGGGAAAAATATAAGCAGTGTAGAAACAAGGTCAAATCTGAAATAAACAAGAGCTAATGGCACCATGTTCAGTCTCTTCAAAAGAGTAACAATCCTAAACGTTTCTGGACTTTCATAAAATCTAAGACGAAATCACGATCTATTCCACCTGAAGTATCCCTGGAGAACCAAAAGGCTTCAAACAGCTTCGATAAAGCACAGCTATTCAACAACTTCTTCTCATCGGTTTTTATAGAGAGTCCTGGTATTCCTGAGAAGTTACGTGACGATCTTCAACCTTTTACTGGTCAAGTTATCTCAAGTCTACTTTGCTCTAAATCTGAGGTCGAGAAATTGCTCATTGGTTTAAACGTTACAAAAGCTCATGGTCCGGATGGGATCAAACGTCCATCACTGCCCAGGAGAGTCTTGATAAAGTCACTGATCGGTGTGGCTCGTGGCTTTTAGGAACAGATGCTGACAAATGCGAGTCCATGAAGTTCCAGAGGGCTAGAACTCCCTCTCCGTGCAACTATACTATTAATAGCAAGCTACTTACCCAAGTACCTACACACAAACATCTTGGGGTAGTTCTTTCCAGTGATTTATCTTGGGAACCCCACGTAGTGTCTGTTGTTGCAAGATCGAACAGATCATTGGGCTTACTCAAGCGGACATTTGGATCCCACTCTAAGGCTCTATTTACTGGTTATAGATCCATGATCCTTCCAATACTCGAGTACGCTTGTCAAGCGTGGTATCCTCACCAAGCATAATTGATTGAAAAACTTGAATGCGTGCAAAGGAACGTTAGAAGATGGATCATTGGTAAAGACACTCCGTATGAAGACCGACTGAAATCCTTGAAACTAGCGACACTAGTTCAGCGCAGAGAGTTTCTTAGTTTGGTTCACCTTTTTAAGTTCGTTAAAGGACACTCTAATAATTACATATCCTTCAGTAACAGGCAATCAAGAAAAAGTCATCAGTTTAAACTATATAAACCATTTTGCCGTACAGACATCTTTAAGTACTCTTTTTGGCACAGACATATCGACACATGGAACAGTTTACCGTCATCAGTAGTTGAACTTGACTCAATTAATGCTTTAAAGAAAGCTCTTAAATCAACATTTTTTAACTAGGCCTGTAACTAAAAATTAAATTATTCTATGTATTATACATTATTAAATTATAACTTTAAACAAAATTTTTATCTTATATATGTCTTCTTTGTTTAGATTTTATATTTATGTAGATATATGCCTGTATGTAAAATGGTTCAGTATGTATATGTATATTGCATAGTATTAAATTTCCTCCCTTCTATAACCCTTTTTTAATAATAATATGTTATATGTTATTATTTAAATAAAGTTGTTATATATAATTTTATTGTACATTTCACACTTTTTTATTTGCAGTTTTCCATTTTTATATTGTAGTTCTTAACAGGTAAAGAGCCATTAGCTGGATAAACTGTTAATAAACCATTATTATTATAATTTATGTGTGTGTGTGTGTGTGTGCACTATTGTAAGCTTCTTGGGATGGAGTTCTTGTTGTTGTGAATGGTGTCCTTAGGAATGGGCTGCAGGCATACCCACTATCTCTTAGAAGAACACCATCATCGAGAGAGCGATGGTTGTTTTGCAATTAACTGCAAATGTTACTGGTCCAGAATACGTGGCTATTTCCAGAGGGAAAGAACATTGGTAAATATGCCTTCAAATTAAAAAATATTTTTGTTGAGGTTAGAGCTTGGTCCTCCTTAAATGTTTTGGTTTGTGTATGAATTTTATCTCAAATGTCTAAAATTTTGTTTTCTTTAGGAAGTCTTGGTACTCAAATTTGAAAGTGCCTGACAAGTCTTGTCCAGGAATGACTCCCACAGGAGAGAGAGTTACCCCGCAGTAGTCGGGAAGACTTAGCTGGCCCCCTAAGAGCTTTAGCTGGTTATGTACTGTCTTAACAACCTAAGAAACTGTGTAACAGTTGAACTTTGGCCTGATGCCTACTGGGCCACTTTCACTTACAGAGTGCAAAACGTTTAGTTACTGGAGTAAAAGTCTAAGCACCTGTTTAGGTACACCAGGATTCCTGTTTATTTTCTCATGGACCTTTTAGTAGTTTGATTGTTTGTTTGTTTCTTTTTTGAAAAAGAAAGAGATTGTGGTACTGGTAACTAGATTCGGGACCTTCTGATTGTGTGGAGGAGAGCAGAATACAGTATGGCAGTTTGTATTGACTTTGTATCCATTACTTTGTGTAACATATACATATAATTATCAATCAATTATCATGTACAAGGGGAGTAAAAATCCTTTAAACAACACCAGACAGTCACCCAACTACACCAAAGCACTCTGTGTCTATAGGAAACTATTTAGAGTCCATCGACAAATTATCAACTTAAATCTACTTCAAATCCCATTTCTGGTCAATATCCCCAGAAATGTTAGAGACTGATTTTACGCACACCTTTATTTTCCTAAACATTTTTACACCTACATGCAATCCCCTAGAACTTGTGAAAATTTTATTGGACCTCTGTGTGTAGGATAAGGGATTGCATTTCTGTATTCAGTGAAACCTTAGAGAAATGTAAGAAAAAAGGACAAGTACAATAAAAGTTAGCAATCTTTAAAAAAATGTCTCAACTTAGCACAATAAGCAAAGTTACGAGGATCTCCATGTGGTACCCTTGGAAAATGTTTAAATATTCTACCACATGATCAACCCTTGATCTTCTCTAGGCCAACACCTACCTCAGCAGAGTTAACAATTTCAGTAGCAGAAATGAAAGCATTGTAATCTGGATAAGTGCACCTGACCAGGAGAGG
Source organism: Pocillopora damicornis (assembly GCF_964200805.1). NCBI lineage: Eukaryota > Metazoa > Cnidaria > Anthozoa > Scleractinia > Pocilloporidae > Pocillopora > Pocillopora damicornis. The sequence goes on from NC_142676.1 coordinate 9,733,405, forward strand.
CCAAATTGTGTTTGGATCCCAAACATATGCAATTTCTGCAAAACCTTGTCCCATCCCCAATTTCATGCTTCACTGCCTCCCCCCCCCCCCCCCCCAACCATCTTTCAACTCATCAGGAAGCAAGTGGTCACGTTGCTACTAATGGCCAGTCGTTTTCTGGCTCATTTCTGGAGAGGAGCACCAGTTCTTTTACTTCATCTGATAGGCCCAAGAAGTAGTATGGGATTGTTCCTGAATTACCACAATGAGGTTAAGGTTCATCTCTTGATTGCGTCAACCCATAGTGACTTAAACGGTCATTACCAAAACAAATCCGGTAATATTTTGGTTCAGAAAAATCCAGTTCTTTCAGTAAAGTTTGTGCATCACACCACTTTTTGGCTAGTGAGCAGCACCATCCTTATTTCCACTTCTATGCAAATCTTTACACCATTGTGAAAGTTGTTTGAAATGATTTATGGAGCATCCTATTTTCTGTTTCATATCCACTGAGCGAGGTATCCTGTACAAACTTCTTTACATTCTCTTCCTCATTGTTACCAACAGAGTCTGCTTCAATATCTCTTAGCTCTGACTCCATATCATCCTTATCATCTGAACCTAAATCACAGCCACTATTGTAGTCAGTGAGAAATATTGTCGGAATCATTGCCCGTGCGATCGGTACTAGCACAAAGACTACTAGGGCATGCAAACTCTCTGCAAGAGTCCACAAAAGAAAGATCACATTCAAGTTCAAATTCATGCTCTTCATATTCCACAGGAAGAGTAGATTTTAGAATATTCTTATTTTCCTTAGGTATTCTCCTGAAAGTAGCTAAGTTAGAACAGTTCTTGATGTCATCAGGAAGGAGGTTCCAGGATAATGCAGCTCTGTGCTTGAGGGAAGATCTGCCTACTTCAGTTCTTGGCTATGAATCTTGACACTTAAGGGCTTTGCAAAGTGATAGGTAGTCTCAGGTTTAACTATTAAGTAAGAAAGATTGAGGATATTCTGGCGAGTCCACCACGCGCCTGTTGCTATTTCTCCGATCCTGCAGCTGTACATTGTCATGTTGCCATAAGTAAGCCTTCATTTCAGACTAGGATAATAAAGTTTAGGAAAACTAAATCCTTGGACGCTGAGAGCCTATCGAACGACGTAGTACTTACAGGGCTATGTGATCGAGGTAATAGCGATCCCATCACCCCCACTGGACTTGGATGTACTTGTAGAGGATTACACGACCACACTCTCTCAAGTTCTTGATCGTCACGCACCTTTAAAAAACAAAACAGTGCGGGCTAGGCCCAAGGTACTCTGGTATACCAGTGAGATAGCCGAGGCAAAAAGGCGACACCGGAAAGCAGAACGGAGATGGAGAAGAACACGATCACAGGAAGATTTGTTGGCATTCAAGAAACTCAAGAACCACGTTACTTATTTAAGTACACGGGCTAAGCGTGCTTTCTACTCAGACTTTGTGAACGACAATAGTGAAAACCAAGGAAAGCTATTCAGGGCCATTCGATCATTGTTACTTCCTAGGAATGAGTTGTGTTTTCCAGAATACACGAACAACTCAATCTTAGCCAACGATATCGGGCGGTTTTTCGACCGTAAGATTGCAAAGATTCGGGCAGAGCTTGATGCGTGTACTCTTCATCCTGGGGCGGTGGCTGAGGATAAAGTGTTTACAGGCGATAGGAAACTTGATCATTTCAATACGTATTCTGTGGAAGATATAAGGAAGCTGGTCAGTAGATCATCGAAGAAAAGCTGTCAACTTGATCCTATGCCGACCAATTTAGTAGTCGGCATGTCCGATATGCTTCTCCCCATCATCACTAATGTCGTGAATTCTTCACTTTCCTTAGGACACTTTCCATCTGATTGGAAAACGGCCCTTCTGGATCCAAGACTGAAGAAGACCAAGCAAGGGACTTCCTTATCCAATTTAAGACCTGTGAGTAATCTGCAATACCTCTCTAAATTGGTTGAAAGTGCAGTTTATGATCAGACAACCGATCACGTTACTCAGTCGGGTTTGTATCCCATCCTCCAGTCAGCCTATCGACTTGGTCATAGCACAGAGACTGCCCTATTGAAGATACAGAATGACATACTAGCTGCAATGGACAATCAACGAGTTACTCTTTTGGTATTGCTAGACCTGAGTGCAGCATTTGACACGATTGACCACCAGGTGTTGTTGAATCGCCTGTGCGTGACGTATGGAATTACAGGTACCGCTCTTAAATGGTTTCACTCGTATTTATCAAACAGGAAACAGCGAATCCTGATTAACGGGAGCTATTCGAGTGACTTTGATCTGCTTCAAGGGGTACCTCAAGGATCATGTCTTGGTCCCTTGCTCTTCACGTTGTACGCAAGTAAGCTCTTCGATGTTGTTGAATCCCATCTCCCTAACGTTCACGCATACGCTGATGATACGCAGCTCTATATCTCATTTAAGCCGGATGGTTCTGCTACTGAGACGGATGCTGTTGACGCTCTACAAGCTTGCATCAGGGACATAAGAACCTGGATGGTCCAAGACAAATTTCGGCTGAACGATGCTAAGACCGAATTTCTTATTATAGGTACACGCGCACAGTTAAATAAGGTTATGATAAGTGACTTGCAAGTAGGTAAGGTAAAGGTTTCTGCGGTTTACTCTGTTAGAAACCTGGGTGCTTGGTTTGACGCAAACATGAATATGACCACACATATTAACAGCATATGTCAGAATATTTATTACCATCTACATAAAATCCGGCGTATTAGAAAGTATTTATCATATGATAATAGGAAGTCCATTGTACAGGCTATTATAATGTCACGATTAGACTATTGTAACGGTCTATTATATGGTGCGCCCGCTGGTCATCTTGGTAAGCTGCAACGCCTGCAGAACGTGGGTGCTCGGCTGGTATGTACTATATCTAGGTATGATCCTATCACACCATCCCTGATCAACCTGCACTGGCTTCCGGTTACCCACAGAATAGAATTCAAGATAGCAATGCTATTTCACAAATGTATCTACGGCGTCGCATCACAATATCTTTCAGACTTGATAAAAATCAAAGAGAGCTCGCGGTATCAGTTGAGATCATACCGGGGCATACTCCTAATGGACAATACCTATAGAACAAAAAAGACACTCAGGGATAGGGCGTTTGAAAATGCTGCGCCCAAAGTATGGAATCGACTCCCTTTAGAAATTAGACAATGTCAATCATTGAACATTTTTAAAGTTTTAGTAAAGACACATCTTTTTAAATTAGCTTTTTATTAGTTCTTTTATTAACTCATATTCTACTTTTATTGTTTTCCGAATATTGTAAATTATTATTATTATTATCATTATTTGGACAAACCATTTATTACTTTAAGATTTTAGTGTTGTAATGCGCACTCGATCATATCCTTATCGCATGCTCGACTGCGCAATATAAGAAATAAACATTATTATTATTATAATTGAAGGATTCGACACTGTTTTCATAATAGATATTATTTGTGATAACTGTAATGTTCATGATAGGTCAGTGGTTATTTAGTTAAGTGATCCGGGCATTTGTTTTTCTTTAAGAGATATATAACAAGATCACATGTTGTAACCAAGTTTTGTGTTTACCGAAATTAAAGCTGTTTTGTGGAGTAGTTCTTGCCTGTTTTCTGCCGTGGACATTATAATAACTAAAAGTCTTTTGATTTAAAATGAAGTTATAAAATTTCCAGTGTAGAGCATTCATGATATCATCACAATGGATATTATAGGGTAGATTGTAAATAATTCTGTTTGCTAGTAAATGAACTCGATCAATATCATCTATTAATACTGAAAAACAAAACCCCTAAATTACAATGAGGTACAAAACACTAGGGATAATTGTTTTGTAATTAACAGTTTCAAAGATTGGTTTCCGTAAAAACTTTATCTGTTTTAAAACTGCCTCTTTCTTGCTGGACGACCTAAAACATTCACAATGCGCTCTTAGCATGCCCATGAAAGCTTGTTGTAGATTGTTAACCCAAGACATTTAGATGATAGTTTTTACTCAATGGTACCATTACTGTACTTCCAGTATGGCGAGGGGTCAATAAAGTTCTGATTCAAAGTCCTCAGTGCTTCAGACTTCAATTTATGGGCTATTAATCTGTCAGACTGACACCAATGTTCACAAGCCTCTCCCATCACCTATTGTGCAAGACACTGCCCGAAAAGTAAAAAAACTGGTTAATAAACTACACTACTTGGGACACATCAACCAAAAGACTCACAATTAGCTTTAAACAACCACGTATACCAGAATTTTACATGCTGACTAAAATCCGTAAGAAAACAGCCGTTGGCACACCAATCGTCTCTGGGAGTAGTGGTCCAACAGAACATATTTCTAGTCTTGTAGACTCATAAAAATAAGAGTAAAATAAGAGTCCTATATAAAAACACTATGGACTTTCTCAATTTTATTGAAAACACGCAAATTCCAGATGATGTGGTCCTAACCACACTTGATGTTAGTCTTTCTACACCAACAGTCATCAAGAAGAAGGATTTGATATTGTTTGCCACTATTACAAAGATCACTATGAGCAGAAATTATCTTTCCCTACAAGTGATTTATGGGAACTAATGTAGGTTATGCTTAAATAAAAATTCTCTCAATTTGAATGAAAAACACTTCATACAAACTCACGGCAACGCTATGGGAACTAAAATGGCAGTCACTTTTTCTGTTATTTTCTTGGCAGACCTAGAGAAATGACTGGTATTAGCTAGTCCACTTAGACCATTCATCTGCAAGAGGTGGAACATTCCAATAGAGGAAATTTTTATTTTTGTAGACTTCGCCAACTCATTCCACCCCACAATCAAGTTTACTTCTGAAATGTCACCTGAACACACTGTTTTTCTTAGCACAGAGATATTCAAAGGACCTCAACTCTTAAAATTCTCGATTCACAAACCCACATCAAGCTCACTGAAACTTTTCAGAATACTCACTTCTCATCCTGTCACCCTTTTAAAACAAAAAAGGGTTTTATCAAAGGAGAAGCACTGTCTGTTAAGAACCAACTCAGTAAAGGAGAATTTTGATAAACACAAACGAGATCTTCAGCAAAGACTCAGAGGCTATCCTGTGACGTTTATGCATAAAATCCATACTGGAGTTCAGTTCTTCAGAACAAAGACCATTTGTAACAAAACAAAGAATATGAAAGAAATTTTACCGTTTGTTACCATGTATAACCCGGCCACAACAAATCTTTAAAAGGTTCTCATGGAACACTGGCACATCATTCAACAGGAGCCTAGACTTGCACATATATTTTAACCAGCCACCCATTGTATCTTACAGGAAGGAAAAATCAATCATGCCACAATCATAAAAAACATGTAATCAAAGAAGCACCTTCAAAAGGTTTGTTTTCAACTCAGAGGAAATTTACATATGATCGTTTTCTGCTAGCAACAAGCTCAGCTGACCGCAACTCAACTGAGCCAACAAAGCTAGCCCCTGACCATTCCTTTGAACCTTTTTAGTTGATCATTCATGGCGACAGGGGAAGTTGACGACTCGTAGACTTTATTAAAAACTAATATAGCTTGTAATGTCAAGATGATGTTGTCAATGTTCTTGCCAATTGTATTGTAAGAATAAATAAGCTAGCAATAAATAAGCTTGTATTGTAACAATTGTGGTATCATCAGCAAACATGAATAAATCACCACTCGTTATCAATTCTAGAAGGTTGTTTACAACAATCTGGGCCCAAATATTGAACCCTGGGAAACTCTTTATGTGATGGTTTTGGACCTGGACTGATATCCTGATACTTGGACAAACTGTTTACGTGCAGACATGTAATCATCAAGCCATGAGAGCAGGTCACCAGCACAAGGAAAAGCCGAGGGGAGAGCCGAGGGATTGCTGAAGTAGAGAAGAGGGAGAGTCCATTCAAATGTTAAATACTTGAGCAAACTCTGCTAGTATTTCTTTCAAAGTTTATTTTATAACTAACCTAAAGAGGGGAGAGCCAAGGGAGGACCTATCCACGTGCTAAATGCCTGAGCAAACAACACTTGTATTTCTTTCAAAGTTTTATTTCAACACTGACCCAGGATTACAGTATCTAAACGGACTAAAATATAATGTTCAAAATCTAAACTGAAACGATGGATGAACAATAGTAGTAGCAGTAAAAGAAAATAAATCTTTGATTACCAAAAAGAATCAACAAACACACTATGTAACGAATAATTATTTTCTGCATTTCTCCACCAACCTTGATCTGTAACGGTTGAAACAGAAAAAATAAATTTACAAAGGTAGAAGGCGGAAAACTACTACCAATGAAAAGATTAAGAATGTGGTCATGTTGTTGACGTTTCCACGGACTAAAAAAGTTGGCTAAAAATTTATGTTTATGGATAATTACTCTAATGGAGCTTTTATCTTTTAAGACCCAGATACGTTCACGCTGCAATACCGCATGTGGTGGCATTCCGCAAATCAGTATCAACCATCATCAGGCAAATCGTACAGTATTCAATTATCTCTTCATTTTTTGGTTGAAGGCCATATTGCCATCAAGTATAACAGGGTGCTTATTGTTTTCAGCGATTTCCAGACATTTCTTCCTTGTGTAGTAAAATACACCTCCACAACTTACCCGTAAATAATAGCGGTAACTAAATCAAATCATATTTTTCTTTTATGTGATAAGCATAGACCTTGTCATTGCATCACCAACAATTCTGATTTTGTAACCACAATAGAAACTCAAGGTCCTCTGATACCATTTAACACTGCCTCCTTTATTCAATAAAAAAGGTAAATTGATTTATTAGCTAATGTTGTGGTACATGCTGAGCGTTGTTTACAAACGTTTTCGAATTCTTTGCTGTATCAGTGTTCTATGGGTAACAATACTGTATCTTTTGTTAATTAAAGGAAGAGGTAAATTTAAGCACTGGTTTATTAACTAAAGTCTTGGTATACGCGGAACGTCATTTACAAACATGTAGATACATTTTTTAAAATTCTTTGCCCCATTAATGTAAACGTTTTCGAATTCTTTGCCGTATCAGTGTTTCATGGTAAAAATACAGTATCTTTTGTTAATTAAAGAAAAAGATAAAAAAAGAGTTGGATCATTAGCAAATGTTTTGGTATACGCGAAGCGTTGGTTACAAACGTTTTCAAATTCTTTACCTTATCAGTGTTCCAGGGTGAGAATACCATTTCTTAATCAACGAAAGGATCCCTACATTTCATTTACCAACATGAGATTGTTAGTGAATATTAAATAAAGAGATGGTACACTTGATTTTTCAGTTGAATAATTTGCATAAAAGAAGAACCATGATGGCTGAACCTGAACAAATTTCGTAAGTAAATAAGGTCAATTCACGAACTAGATTTTTTATACAAACTAATAGATATTATTTGTTTCCTTTTAGAACCATGCTTTTTCATACATCTTTTTGGGGACGACTAACAGAAAAAACCTGAGGTAATGGTTTATTTAGCTAACAGCAAAAAAGAAACTGTTGCAAGGGCACATTTTGTAAATCATGTTATATCGACTTTTTAAGTTTACTCTTGTATGTAGTTCTTGTTATCTTGGGTGCTCTCCACAAAGGAGAACATAAGTCCCATTTGTAAATGAGGTTTTATGTAATAAACATTTTTTGTAAATCAAAATTTTTGCAAAGCTGTCCATACATGCCCTCCCTTTCCCAAACTTGTCCAAAAGTCAATAGCATAACATAGGCAAAATCCAATCCTTGCCCGATCATGTCCAGAATTCATTAGTATAATGTCTATAAAAGCAAACTCACAAGTATTGCTTTATTCTACACCAGCAGTTGCACCTAACTTACTTTGAGATAACATCTTCCCACTTTTTTAGTACAAAGAAGACATTATGGTCACGAAAAGTCCATACCATGACGATGTTAGGGACGAAGAAATGATAGCGATTGCAGAAGCCGTTGAAGCCATAGAAGAAGAAGAAACAAAGGCTCCCTCATTTGAATTACAGTTTACCCCACAAGGATCCCAACGTACGTGGAAGAATATTCTTCAAAATAAAAGATATGCTGCTGCGCTTAGAAACTGTGCACCCCACGTGGAAAGGTAAGACAGGAATCATTAAATCATGCAACGCTATGTGACATAGAATATTATGACTGAAAAAAGGATCATTTGTTTGAGAGATAATACAACGAACACAAAAAACTGAGTGACAACCAAGCAAAAAGCGAGAGAGATGCAAGTGAAAACTTAGCAAAAACCGAGAGAAATTAAATATTCACTCACTTAACTAAAGTGATTCCTTAAGGATTTAAAACAGAAATGAATGTGATGCAATTTTTGTTATAGGTCGCTATGTGACACTCTTTGAGATGCAGAACCGCGTCACCATGTGCATTTAAATATGCAGTCCAACGAATTTACAATCTACCAATTTTGATGTGGGGGAAATGCGTGTGGGTTTGGAACGTTTTAACGCATATCTAGTATCCCTGGCCAAGAAGTTAAATTCAAGTAATTTTTCGATAATTAAAATTCTATTTTTACCTAATACTAAGCTGTAATGATAAATTTTACATGGTATTTGTTTCAAACGTGAATCCTTTAAAATAAACCGATCAAACCATAACAAAGGTTCCCAAACCAGATGGGAAGCCAAGATCAATATCCAATTTTAATCTTGGGAAGAAAGCTAAACAGACTCTCTTACAGAACAAACATTGCATACTTCAAATAAAGAACCCTGAAGACCAACTATGTTGTGCCTGGTCCATCATCCTTACTATGGCTCATCTGCATAAAGACAAGAATTATATGACCTGGAACCATTATGAAAACATACGCCTTTATCCTCATGTCCAACTGTGATAAGCCCACAAGTTACATCAGGACACAGGTATGTATTTTTAAAAAATCTATTTTATATTGTATTGTTAGTATTACTAGTAAACTTCATTTTCATTTTTACAGGTGTACCTGAAGGTCCCTGTAGATTGAATGAGATTCAAAAATTTGAAACCATTTCTGCTCCACATACAAAATTAAGGTGTTAACCGAGGACTATCCCTTCATGGTTGTGTACAAAGATCCAACAGCATGGAATCAGATCCTGCTTCTCGAAGAGGATACTTATTTCCACAGTTGCATTTTGTATATAACTTTTTTGGAAAAGTCGTATTTCTGCCACGAATACAACTGTGGTCGTGACCAAGAAAAGTTCCGCCATCCACAGATACAGCTATTAGACCAATAGTTCCCAGACAAAAAAACTGTCTTTTATTGTTCACCACTAAGTTTTCTTCCTCTTGCCCATTCAAAATGAGCATCTAGAATTTTCTTTAATGTTTTTTTAGGGTAAAAGCCAAAATCTGAAATGTAACAAAAGAAACCTTAGATGGGCACTTTGAATTGATAGTGCCTCTCCGCGGATAAGCACTATAGTGTCACGTGTAAACCAATTGAAATCGGAGAAAATTTGATGGTGAACTATAATGAGGGATAGTCCAAAACATTAATGTCAAATGTGGAAAAATCCATTGACAGTAATTGCATGAAAAAATACTATAGTGTCTAAAAATGATTATATATAGCGGTAGTGCATTTTTTCATTCCTAGTCAGAAATATGAGTGCACTTGTACAGCTACTTAAGCTGACCTTTCTGTTTCAGTTTCATTACAATGGTCGGTTAGTTGTAGGGAATGGCTCTTTAAAAAAAGCTCTGACATTACTCTTTTTTTCGTTCGACAAATTAAAACGAATGAAATTTCTGAGGAAAAACATTTATCCCGAGACTTCATCCCGAGACAGATCTCAGTGAAGGATTTTTTCCCAGTTAGTCGGTAGCTTGGTTTCCTTTGAATCAAATCCAGTTCAAGAAGACAAAAATATATGCTTACTTCTCTATTCGTCTGAATCATAATTGATGGTACTCTACTCTGCTTTTAAATGAACTAAGCTTACATATAATTAAAATATGAATTTATGTACCAATACCCTTCATTTCTTAATTTTTTAACATTATAATGATAAACTATGCCATATTTTCGGGCTTATCTCTTGTTCTGTGTCTACCAATGCAGATCCATTCATCTCCATAATATCCAGGTTTTCATTTATAGTTGTACGATCCTTTGATATTGGTACAAACGGCATAAACATTGTTCAAGTATGAGTTTTTTAGGCACACTTGTCCTTGTCTGAAATACAACAGGAGTCTCTTGTAATTAAAACTTATGAACAAAATAAAGAGACTCTTGAGGCCCCTATGCCAACGATAAATTCCCTTTCGCTGATTAAAACTACAATAGATCCTTTTTTCAGAAAGCTGAGGCTGATGTCGAAATACACAATACCGACAAGCGAATTTTCTTAACGCTTGAAGTGGATTTGCTCTTCTTGGAAACTTTCAATTGAAACTTTGTATACCATTTTCCGTTTATTCTTCACTCTACAGGTGGTAGAATGAAGAATAAACATTTCAAGAAAGGATACATATCGCTATCGTTGTCATCTTCATCGTCATCGCTATCTTTATTATCATATGATCACTATCATTTTCTCCTTTTCAAACAAAAGAACTTTTTCTTTTGAGTTGAACGTCACAAATGTAAGAATGATGAAGTGGAGTTTCATATGGATCAATAGATGGCGCCTGAAAGGTTTTTTCATCGTTATCAGTTATTTTTATTCTTAATTTTTTTGAAAGTATAACTATTTACTCAATAAAATTTGAATGTCAAAAATTTACAAACGTTTTGCTTTTGATATTTCCATGCTAGAAATTCTGTATCAAGGAGCAGCGGGGAAACAAAAAATCGGAAGCGATTTCGATTTACCGATCGCGTGCGAGGTTGAAAGCATAGTGGATGCATGGAAGGGAATCAAGAGAAAAATCAATTTGGTTCAAGTTAGCCTGGGTATAAATAAACAAAAACGTAAGAATAAGCGATATAACACAACATAACATAATTTATTTAACTACAGGGTGTGAACATTTTACGATTTATGCGTTCTACAGAAACAGCTCATTTTCCCTTGTAAATAAATAAAATATCAACTAGAAACATAAAGCAGTTATGCATTGATAATAAAATTCATTACTTTGTACAAGAAATACAAATTATCACTTATAACAATGGTAATAAGTGATCAGTGAACGCAACTGTGCCTTTGTGAAAAAATTCACCATTCGTTACCGTTTAGATTTGTTCTCTAGATGTATTAAGCAATTAAGAAGCTGGTGTTGCTCTCAGCTTCCCATCAATTCAAACACATTTTCGAGAAGTTGATTGAAAATTAAAAATAAATGAATGGTTATTTGGAAAACTTACTTGGACATGAATTCCACACCAGAGAGCTTAATAGAAGAATAGTTTGATTTTCAGCAACACTTCAATTTCAGTAAGTCGGCCTTCACAATCTTTCTCACTTCTCTGATCTTCCAAACGTATAAAATGGGATTCAGGGATGAATTCAGATAAAAAACTGAAAATGAGACACGAAAAAGGATCGCCCCAGGAATACCTGAAGGAATTATCTTGTTTATCCAAAGGATAGCTACGACAATGCAGGGGATAAATAAGAGAATTAATGTAAACTGAATCCATGCTATGCTAGAAACAGTCTTCTTAAATCTAGCCTCATTTAACTGAGCTGTTCGGTTGCTTCGCTGCTGAGCTCGTTTAAAGTGTCCATGTACCTGTCGTCGATGTCGATAGAGGAGGGAATAGATCTTGATGTATGAAGCGATGGATGTTATGAAACACAGCCCCACAACAACAAGGAATACAAGCTTAGCAAGATCCGCAGCAACTGTAGTGCACCTCCATCCGCCCAACATACAGCTCAGTAACCAAATGCAAATCACAATTACTCGAACCCGCCTTAATGTAACGACGTTTCTGTATTCCAGCCCCAACACCAGCGCGAGTAGTCTGTCCACGCTTATTGCTGTCGATATTAAAATGGATAGTGTAGTCAAAATAAAACCTAAAACACTGTTCACTTGTTCGCTTAAGTATGAAAGGTTAGTGCTGATGATCCCCAACGTTATTATCGCATGCACAACGAGAAGTGGCTGCAAAATTAGACCTGTGAGAAGATCGGTAACTGCCAGAGAAACAAACAAAATTTTTGTGGGAGGTGAAATTGAAGTCACCTTGTAGAGAGCAACGAGGATTAGAACATTGCCGATGCATGCTGTAATAGAAGAAAGAGCATTTAGAGCTATACTGATGGCTGCTAATTTTAGTGGCGTTGGTGGTGGAAATATTTCTGAGAACAGTGCGTTCCTATCATCTTCGCTACTCAAGTTCGACATGACAAGCTACGTCGGTTAGAGGTCTGCGAGGAAAAATGTCCCTTTACAAACGTAACGCCTTCGATGACTCTGACCAAAGCTTGATAGACTTTTATAATTATTTCTTCAATGATGTATGCAGAGCACGATCACGGATTTCTATTTCCTGTGTTAATCATGTCAGACACTGTAGAAACTTTCAAAGAGAGAGGATCTTTTTAGACTTCAAACATGACTTAAATGAAGCGGAATGATCAATGTAGGATGCGGCAGAAAAAAAAAAGAAAATAGAAAACCCGCAGCTGGTCGTCATTTGGTTTGGCAGGAAAACCATTACCATTGTGATGCCAGTTGTCTACGATTGATTGATTTCGTTTGCTAATTTAATATCAAGAAGAAATGAGCACTTGAAGGCTGAGAAATCCCAGCTGTATGTGCTTGCCATTTCATCAATTTCGAAATACTAATATGGAAGCGATCTTTGCAGTAATGAACACTACTTAAGCAGTAGTGAAAACGAGGCCTGAATTTTTTTTTATTTTTAATAGGCCTTAACTACTGTAAAACAGTGTTCATCACTGCGAAGATCGCTTCCTTATTCATTTCCTTGTCTGCAGTTCACATATATGATTTTCATATATTTACAGTCATTTAATTTCGAAATACTATATTTCAAACGATAATAAATTGTTACTCTTTACAATATTTAAATTGGTCTTTCGGCTTCTACTGATTGAGCAAACATGACGATAAAGAGTACCGCGGCAGTGACTGTGGAGCGTGAACTATATTTTGCCAATGCTTATAATTTGTTTTACTTAGGCTTAAGACGAACTTAGAAGCTTTGAATCATCAAATTTTGAAACAGTTTCTTTTTATTATTAATAAAAAGCTTGAGAGCTATTAGCGAAGCGTCCATGGCTGATATTGCTTGAAATTAATTAAGTTCCCGCAAAGGACAAAATAATGAGGTTCACATTCAAATTCACGAGTCATATACCAGATTTGATTGTCAGATCCAACCAAGAGCCAAAGTATTTAATGCCGTCCGACAAAGGAACACGCTACAGTTAATAACTGGTCGCGACAACTATACAAATCACCACACATGTCAATATATTCTTGTGCCGCCGCCTAACACAACAACCGAAACCCAGTGGGTAAAATTAGTTAACTGGAGGAAAATATTTCAATAACTGTCACTGCCACTTACAGTTTAGTTCTGCTTAGAATAATTAAACTTTCTTGTTCCACTCAATTAACGTCCTGATGCCAAGTAAGTTCATTATCCATCCATTTTGTATTCTTGCGAAAATTTATGGTAATAAGTTTAAGTCAAACCTTGGTTTTTTTGTTTTGTTTTGTTTTTTTAGTTGTTGCTGTTGTTGTTTTTTTTTAGCTTGTAGAATTTCCACCTGAAAAGCGAGACAGAAATGATCCTAGAATTCAAATGAGCTCCCTTAGCACACGAATGAATAAAAGTTGAACCATCTTTCAGATCATCTTAGTTGTTATTGTCCAATTCAAAGTTTTGTTAAGGTGGAAGCGCATAACTTTTATTTCCATATTAACTTGGTCCCTTGCTTTATGAGCAAATTTTTTGAGCTTTGGAACCTCATATCGGCTAAATTTTGCATTAATCCAATTTTGACGGAAATTTGGTAAGATAATTTAATACATAAACAAAGATACCTTTCTTAAGAGTTACAGAAGACTCCTTTAATTCGAAATGGTTCGAGTTATCGAGAGTTTCCAACTGCATTTCATAATGAAAATACGGTTCAGACCATTTTTCTCTGTTTAGAAAATGCAAAACTTGATAAAATTGTATCGCAGGTCAGAGAATGGACTAAGGAAAATTAAACATTTTGAGAAAGGATATGACTTCAAACCCTTAACCTAAATACGGTCGAATCTGTATAGGCGGCAGCATATCAAGTGGTCACCCTGTATTTGTTATTTGGGCAATGCAGTATTATTAACTGAGTTGAAAACATAAATTGACCACCTTAAAGAGTTTCCAAGCTGACGTTTAGAGCGTTAGCCCTTCGTCAGAGTGAATAGAGAAATTGTGAGTTGTTTATAAATGCACAAAATGGAGCTAAGCTATTGATGAGAATATGGTGACGAGACAACAAGAATGAATTAGTTGAACGAAAAGCGCTCGTTGATACTGTGAGGATTAACTGAAAATGCCGATTTGAAAGATAGCTCTTTGTTCTAGTGTTTTGTGGTTGTCCGAACCGCTCAGATGAAGAGAAACGCGACAAACTTCCATATGCTTCTTGGAATGATTGCGGAGATTAAAGTGTCCAGCGACTGCGCTTCGGATGAGTCTTGATTGTAATTTTTTCCAATTATCTTGTCTTTTCCAATTTACGTTATCAACTCAGTTAATTGATAATACTAAATTACCCTGTTATACTCTCCCATCGACGTAGCACCACAGTTTCTTTAGAAACTTACCCCTTTTCACTTTTAAATCATTTGACGGTTAACCTGTAATTAGTGGTCACCCCACCATTTCCCTTGGGTGACCGATTAATACAGAAGCGATTGTATGAAAAAATCGATGGCTGCTTCAAAATTTTTTTCGTCTTTTATCATTATTATCATCATATTATTTATATTTTTTTTAACTACACAACTATTAATTCTGACTTGAAAGTCAAAGATTTGCAATCACTTTGGTTTTTAGGTTTCCATGCAGAAATTGTGTCAGTAGATAGCTTTTGGGAAAAAAATGTAGCTATTTCGAGTTACCAGGATTAAGAGCAGAGTAGGTGAACGAAGGCAAATAAAGGAAAAATTTATTTGCTTCGAATTGACGTGGGCATCAGTAAAACAGAACACAGCCAGAATAACAGATATAACATAACGCTGCGATCTTCTATTTGAAAACGGGTTATGAACTTTTTACAGTTTGTGCGTTCCAAAGAAACAGCTGATTTTATCGTGTAAATAAGTAAAATATCAACCACAATTGACAGAAATTAACCACAAGACATGGTGCGGTCAGCCTGTGTTCATAGAAGAGAGATTTATTTACCAAGAAGACCGGTTTAGCTTTTGGATAAAAAAAATCGCACCTTCTCTTTTATATGCTGCACACTCAACGAAAAACGACAAAATCACAACGCCCGCTCCGAGAAAAATTTGGAAAAAAGGTGTCGATGGCTAGCTGTATGCTGTCATAGACTTTAGAATCCACTGTTAAACTAAGATTTTTGTAGTGAAAGAAACTTATTTTGAAGTAAGACCTGTTTTTTTTCCCCTGCGAAGGAAAAGATTAAAGAAAAAAAAAACAATCGTCCTTTTCATCAAGAGACTTGCGAATAAAAATATCACACCTCGCCATGGTGCGTGTTGATTGTAAACGAAAATAGCTGAAAATACATGCTCTCGTAAAAACTAGGAATAATTCCCTTGCTCAGTTCATCTTGTATCTCAACATGGTTGCCAGAATTCTGCGTTTTTCTGTAGGAAGAATCCTCGTGTTATTTAGAAATGTTGGTTAGGGAAAATGAGCGCATTGTCCGAAAACAACCGTGTGCCAGAAACAAGGTCAGCACTCACCCTTGGAAAAATTATGTTGATGGCTGTATACGTTTGACAAAGACTGTTAGAATCCGCTATAAAACTATGATATATATATATATATATATATACATATATTTTTTTTTTGGATGAGAGAGACTTACTTTCAAGCAAGACCGGTCTTGTTTACCGAAAGAGACGATTAAAACTCGCATCTTCGGCATTGTGAGTAAAAATATCACACCTTCATCTCGCCGCGTCATGATTGAAAACGCTTTTTTCTAAAAATAGAAGTAATTCTCGTGTTAGGTAGAAATGTTGGTTTTAAAAAATAAGCGCCTTTATGTTTTCGTGTATAACCATCCGCCCAAAGTACAACTCAACAACCAAAACAAAACACAGCCGCTCGAACTCGCCTTAATGTGACAACATTTCTATATGCCAGGCGCAAAGCAAGAGTGGTTAGTCTGTCTACGCTCATTGCAGTCGATGTAAAGATGATTGTTGGGCTGAAAATAACACCTGAACCACCGCCCACTTATTGGTTGTAGTATAAAAGGTTGCTGTTGATGGACACCAACTTTGGTATCATATGCACAGCAAAAGAAGTTGCGTAATGAGACGTGTGAGAAGATCGGTAGACACCAGACATCGAAACAAAAGTTTCGCGTGAGGCGAAATCGAAGTCACCTTGTAAAGAGCAATAAAGATGAAGACAGTAATGGAAAGAAAAACGTTCAGAGATATGATGAAGGTTGTTACATTAGTCGATTGTAATGGAGATTTGTTTTCGTCCGTTGCGTTTTTGTTTCATCTTCAATACTCAATTTCGACATGAGAAGTGAAATCGGTTTCAAGATTGCGTGGAAAAAATCTTTGTAAAATATCACGAATACTTAATTTGTGGTCAATATTTACATGAAAATTAGTACTTTTACTCTTCCTTTTTTTCTTTTTCTTTAATTGAATATACTGGCAGAGCACCATCAAATATCGAATGCTATTTTTCGTGTTTTTTGTATCTGTAGAAACTGTACGCATAGGAACAATTTTAACGTTTAAAGAGAAATGACTCTTAGAGTTTAAAATGTGGCGTAAATGAGTTGGATCGATGTTTTAAAATATTTATGAGGTTTGAGGCACAAAATTAACAGAAAAACCACAGTATTTTGTCTTTTGCCGTAGTAGGACACTGTTAAAAAACCCTTTGTGGCAACGATGCAAGTGAACCCGTTTGCTTAGTCGATAAGAAAGGGGCATACAAAGACATAGGAATCCCAGCTGTGTCTTCTTAAATGTAACAGTTTTATCCATTTGGCAATATTACATTGCAAATGAAAATAAAGTTTGACCTTGTATGTTTGTTAAAGTCGTTTTATGGCTCATACCGATATAACAAACATGATAATAAAACGTTTCACCGCAGCCTTAAAGAGATTAGCCTTCTCTGTTAATTGCATTTGAAATATTTATGAGGTTCGAGGTTCAAAAAGAAAATTTAGTTTGACTGGCGACAATTTGCTCTTGCTACCATCATGTTTTCGTGCATGCAAGTTTTGACCTCCACTGACAATTGAAAATTATAAATTAGCAAAAACGTTAGACAAAAACTGAAATAGATGCGGCTTTACCCATTGATTTAATTATAAAACGGGGAAGTGAGAGTGTTAATTAGGACACGGAATATGACAGGGAATCTTGAATATTTGCAGACAAATAATGCCTTCTTCCAAGGGCTCGCAAATTCACGGTCATCATACAAAATCTCAATTAAATAGTTGATGCATAAAAGCCTATCTGAAACTGAAGGAATTCGATAGATGTGCAAACTGCTCAGACAAAGCCATCCATTGGCTGAAAAAGAGGACTGAACCAAGAATATGCCTAAAAAGGCTTAGATTCCTTTTATAGAAAGTGGACCGCTCACGTCATACATATTCGCCAAAAGTTACGGCCACCTTTGGCTTTAAAGAAGGCTAAGATCCTCAGCGCTTGGACAAGGCCATCCTTATGAAGCCCTTAATTTCACTTCGCATTTCCTCTTGTTAAAGTACTATCGTTCGATAGTGGAAGGAAACCAGAAAAAATATAATCACAGTGGAGCTTTTGTATTCGTAATTGGTCAGTGATCTTTTCAAGGAAACACAAAATTGGCTGTAACCTCGGTTTGTACACATCATTCGACTGTTCTCCTCATTACCTCGGCGTTTTCGTCTTGCCATAACCTCTGCAATGAACAATACCTCCGCTTCTACCATCGGCTCAAGACAAGATCTTGATTCATCAAAGAACTCTCCCTCCAGAATGGAAGGAGTCACATTGTGTAGTGCTTTTATGCTGACATTTGTCTTAGTTGTTGCGGGGAACTTAATCACTATTATTCTTTTTGCAAAAAACAAAAACATTCGCAAGAAAAATTTATTTTTACCCATCAATATGGCGTTTGCTGATCTGTTTTTAGGAGCTGTTGGTTTACCTATATACATTTATGATGTTGGCTTCTATTTCCAGCTGTGGACCAGCCGGATTGGTAACTTGAGCAGTAACAATCGTCTCTATATTTTCTTCCTGGCCTTTGATACATTCTTCTCACAGGCTTCAATCATTTCTGCAGCCTTCATATCCTGTGAGAGATTTTACGCCATGTATTGGCCGTTTAAGCATCGAACATTATCAACTCGAACATACCGTATCCTTATTATTATCGTGTGGATAATTACCCTATTTATATCGGCGATCTGGACTGGATCAAACCTCCTTCTTTCTACCAAGCACACCATGTTTGTTTGGGGGCTATATACTTTGATTCTCGTGCTAATAATGTGTGGCTGTTACATGGGTATTTGGCGAAAGTTTCAGAGTGGTAGTGTCGCCACTTCACACCAGCAAAACAGAGACTTGCAAAACAAGCGCTTGACAAAGACCTTGTTATTTGTATCTGGCCTTTCTTTGCTGGCTTGGTTGCCTTTAATAATATTAAACTTCTTGATATTTGTCTGTCTTTTACCAGTACAATTCAAATTTTATTTCATGGTAAACCTTATAAATTACTTCAACTCTTTTGTCAATCCGGTTGTTTATGCATTACGAATTGTCGAGTTTCGACAAGCTCTAACTACACGTTGTTTTCTCGGAAGAGAGCCAGCGATGAACACGTCACTTGCTGAGGTTAGAAGTGAGACGAGAGGAAAAACTGATTTCATCTATGAACTCGCGTTTGAACAAGTTGTAATGGATATCAAACTGTAAATGACGTCTGTACAGTTTTACTCCTTTTTTTTTTTGTACTTTTTTTTTCCTTTGAGCTGTGTGTGCTCAGGACACAAAATGAGAGCAAATAGTAACCTGATGCCAGGAAGTTAGGATGAAAACCTAGTAGCGGTTTACTACATTTTTTGTTATTCTTCAGATAAAATTTTCGTGAATAATTTAATAACTAATGACAACCTTAATTCGGCATGTTTCACCACGGTTTTAGTTTTAAGGCTTTGAAATAAAGTACTCTTGTATGAATTTACAGTTTTATGCTTATAATTATCTCGACCAATGTTTGACTTGCCGACGATAAAAATCAACTGTTGAGTTTTATTTGTAACTCAGTGTAAATACACCTGTGTAAAGAATATTGAAAACCATTTTGTGATAGTTACTTCTAGTGGTTATTCGATACATGTTTAACTGTGTGTGTTTTTAATTTATCATCGCATTAGCATACTTTATTGTAACAATGTACATCTAGTAAAGGTTTAGTCTTCATGTTAATGTAATGGAGAGTTCATAAGTGCACGGAATATTAGAGGACATGTTTCTTGAGTTCGTGTGATGTAAGAAAAACATACGAACAAAATTAAAGGCAATTAACAACAGTCGGAGAACTGTACGTGTGCCTTTAAGCACAAAGTCCTCCATTGGATGTATTAAGCACTCACGAAGCTGAAGTTGGTCTCGGCTTCAACTCGAGAAACTCTTTTGCTTCTCTCGTGCTCTGCAATCTTCCTGCTTACATCCATACCTCGATATAGGCAGAGATAAATGCTTCAACCAATCGTTAACAAATCAGTGGCTTCCCAAAAAATACATTTTTTCATAAAGATTACCTAGCTTCGATTGGTATCTATGAACCTACTTTAGTAGACATCAACTGGAGGGAACCCATAGCCAGAAAACTATTTTTGCCACTGATAAGCCGCTGGTAACTTTTCTCGAGAAAAAATTGACTTCTTAAATTCTTTAGACGAGCACAGTTTCGCGACCACTGAATTGAGTTTTACAGATGAGACGCAGTTCTATCATCTGAGATATCTGGCACATTTTTGCAACGGAATAAATAAGATAAATTGAAATAGATGAACAGATATTTTGGAAACGTGCTCGGACAGGAATTCTCTACAAAAATGCTAAAGGAAAAGATTTAGGTTGATTTTAAAAACTACATCAATACCCTGATTTCAGTTTTCAAAATTTGTTTCATTTCTTGGATCTTCAAGACCGTGACAGTATGGGTTTCAGAGACGAATTCGAATATAGGACTGAAAGTGCGACATGAAAAAGGACCACAGCAACCTTTGGGAGCATTTTCTTCCAAGTGCAAAGCATATTCGCTGCAATATAAGACATATAGCAGATAACTTATATAAACTGAACCCATGCTACGCATGTACTTGCCGGTGATGACGGTGAAGAAGGAGATAAATTTTTGATGTAGCAGGTTGGATGGAGGTTGACAGGCATAGCATAAAAAAAAAAAAAAAAAAAATGGGACATTGCTGTATACCAGGCCCAAAGCAAGAGTAATTTGTCTGTTTATGCTTATTGCAGTCGATGTAAAGATGGATGTTGTGCAGAAAATAACATATGAACCACCACCCGATTGTTAGCTGTACTTTGAAAGGTTATTACTGATGGACGCTAACTTTGGTATCATATGCATAGCAAAAAAGCAAAAATTGGCTCGTAATGAGGCCTGTGAGAAGGGCAATAAGGATGAAGACATTGCCAAGAAATGCGGTAATGGGGAGAAAAGTCTTCAGAGATATGATGAAGGCTGTTACATAGGTCGATTGTAAAGGAAATCTTTTTGTGGCCTTTGGGTTCATTTCATCTTCAATACTTTAGTTCGACATAAGAAGCGACGTCGATTTAAAGATGCGTGGAAAAGATCTCTCTAAAATGTCACAAATGCATAGATTATGGTCAATATTTACATTAGACGCTTTAAAGCTAAGTACTTATGCTGACTGATGAGGCCTTGTGACAAAATCAGCGCTTAATTAACTTCATTCTTATTTTCTCCTTCGATTGAATGTACGGATAGTGCACTATCAAAGATCGAATGCTATTTTTTGAGTTCTTTGTGTCCGCAGAAACTTTTCGCATGGTATAAAAATTTTAACATTTAAGGAGAAATGATTTTAGAGTTTTAAATGTGGCCCAACTGAGTTGGATCGATGTGTTAAAATATTTATGAGGTTCGAGGCACAAAATTAACAGAAAGACCACATTTGTTTTTGTTAGGCCGTGGTAGGAAATCATATAATTACCCTTTCAGGCAGCGATGCAAATGAATCCGTGGAGAACAAAGTGGCATACTTAGACATAGGAATCACAGCTGTGTCTGCTTAAATGTATCAGTTTCATCAATTTAGAAATATTACATTGCATATGAAAATAAAGTCTGACCCTGAATGTTTGTTGTAATCGTTTTATGACTTATACCGATTTAACAAAAATTATTATAACTGAAAATTAATTATTAATTGAAAATTTATTACTGCAATAAGCCCTAAGGTCAGAATTAATGTTCTGCTGATATTTTGAATTTTTCTACCAAGTATTTAAGAGAGTGTCTCTGTAAGAGCGGTCCGGTCGATTTTGCTTGAGACACGGATTTCGCTCATTTCTTGTGTGTTGTAAGACATTCATGTACCTATACTAAAACCACAATCCGTTTGATCGCATCTCTTTATTTTTCAGAGTTTTACAGAAATTAAATTTCACTCGAGCGAAGGCTTGTCGTGACACTTTTCAAGACTTTAATTTATGACAACTTTGAAGGACAATTTACAAAAAACTACGGAACTTAGCAAAAAATAAATACCAAAGCCATGTATATTAACTCTATCTTATCCATCGAGGCGACTTTCGTGAACATCACGTTTCAATCAAGGAAACAGGAAGACTTGAATGACACCTTATCCGTTCGCTTAAGTCACACATGCCAAAACCGATCAAATTCAATGCAAATTTTTGAAAAAGTGAGGCGCTCTTAACTGATCCAACTAACATAGCTAGGAAGTAGGTGCTATAGAAAAGGTAACTATAGAAAAAAACTTTGCGGCCCGACCTTTACGAAAACTTAATAACTCCGTGAACTTACCTAATTTTCGGCAATCTCCAAGTTTAGCCGCCATTTTGAGGATTTGTCAACATGAAGCGTAACTGATATAAATCAAGCAGGTAGATCTAAAACCGTCAGAAATACATACGAAAGCAATTCAAATGAACTTTACTTTCAATTCTAGCGGCAAAATTTGAAATTTTTCGTTAAACTTACCATTCCTACATCCCCATGCGACCAATTCTTCCAACAATTAATACACTACAACTAGTGTTCGAATTCCCCTCGTCGATTCCATCGTAAGAAATAACCTGTGCCACTCAAGCTTCGACTAGAATGTGAAGTACGAATCAAATAACATAACTGCTTCATCTTGGAGGCAATATCACGCTGGTATTTTAATTTTCTGATCGACAAGAACGGTAATCAGGTAGCGATCGCCATGTTTACCTCATAAAACTGATCGCTGACCATCCGCTGAGTGAAAACAATACGGCTCAGTGGTGAGGGGCGGGGTGTGGGTTGGGTGCGGGCAGATTATCAAAGGATTTTTGGGAACATTCGAACATATGCATTAAAGTATCATAATAAGCATTAGGACTCTCAGTCTTAATGCAAAGGCATGCTTCGTGTTGCAGACAACTTTTGCTTTGCCTAGTATTCTTTTTTCTTTCAAGTACATTTCGTTCCAAATAGGACTGGCGTCAATTCATAGATTTATAAACAATTCTTTACCATGTAAATAAATGTTTTTAGGTAATCGAGATAGCCATTGAGCCTCTTGTATCGCTTTAGAAGTAACGTGTCTTGTCTTTGCCCAACTCTGAGAGCGTGGAGCGGCAAAGACGCGAGACACGAGTCTCGCGTCTCGCGGCTTCTCCATGCTCAGAGGATACGCGTGACCTCACCATCTTTAAGAAAAAAAAAGGGACTGCTCGGAGTCTTTATTCCGTTCAACCATCTCATAAGAGTGACGCGAGTCTTTTCAATTGAATGAAAAAGTCACAAACCCATTCTTTACCTCACGAGCGTAACCACTGACCACTCACGAATTCACTCAGTAAGCTTCTCCTTTGGCGCGGAAATTGAAATCGTATCGAGTAAACAAAGTTATAGTGAGTTCCTTTAGATCTCCCGGAGCTCCCAAAGCGATACAAGTTCGGGCCGAACTTGTATCGCTTTGGGAACAATTACAAGTACAGGAAGAAGTTGTTCGTTAGCGAGACGTTCATTATGTCTCAGGACTGTTTTTTAAATAGCAAAGACGGAAAAAACTTTGGTTCATCGCATGGCTTAAGTGATTTGGTACGACTGTCTGAATGCAATGATGAAGTAAAACATCATTTGATAAGCTGCCACCTGTCTAAAGAGGTGTTATGTGAAAATGAGCTAATCTTGGCAAGGACTGGCCTATTTCACCTCGCTCAGGAGGGTAAACAAAAAAATTTGGATTAGCTATAGGCATCGCCACGCTTTGGGGAAGTTTTGGAGAAGTGCAAAGGTAACATGTCAGTATCCTGATCATCATGTCAGGAAGCGTATCCAAGGCAGAGATGTAATTACCTTGCATATGTCTCAAGACATTCAAAAGCTGTTTGGAGGTATTGTTCCAGTGGAATCAGGTAGTCCTGAGTAACATTTTCTGTTATCTATTTTTGTCTCGTGACATATCTGCTCGAAAAGAGAAGAAACTCCTTATTAGATTAAGGGTTCTTAAGTACACATCACGTTATATGTACAATGTTGGTTGGTTGATAATCAATAATGTTTTTCAAATCACCTGAAAACGCAATACACTTATTCATGCATACGGTTCACAATTATTTGCGGTCAGTTTTCCTCAGTTTGTATGATTCTCATTAACCAGTATGATTAAATTTGCAGACTAAACCACCCCTTATTTGATTTAGAATAATAAAGTAAATAGTGCATGTCGGTTTTCAATTCCTGATGGATACTACTGGGCTTCACTTTAACTGAGAAATTTGCAATCGCTTACTACAGCTCTGAGGCCCATACCGTAAGAAGCACAAGAAAAAAGTTGATGATAGTGAGTCTTGGCTGAGACAAGAAGAATTAGAGAAGAATCTACGGTCCTCAGAAACGCCACTATCAAACACGAGACAACTAAGGTAAATTGAATTAAGTGGTATTTGTTTTTTTGAAAACTATCGTTCAGATTATAAGATACGCGAATTACTCTCCCCACCGAATTTCAGTAATTATGTTATAATAGAAACAGTTTCCAGGATCCAAGGGGAGCAAAAGAGAGAACAATTTTCTGTGTTGTCTGGTAAGGCAACGTGCTGGCTTTATACTTCTTCCGGCGTGATAACGATAATGATGACAACGATGGTTAAAAAGCACTGTCCGCTATTAATGACGATCATCATAGTTATAAACAAATCTTAGTTATAGTCCTGAAAATAATCTAAATCGGCTTCATATCGCCAGAAGTCAAAGTTGCTCACACTCATTCTAAGGTTCGTGCGATTTTACGACGAATTTTCAATTCAGGTGTGTTGCGCGCGCGACTTTTGATAGAAAAAACCTGCACGCGCTATAACTTAAAAAAAACGTGTCAGCTGAATGAATCAAATCTCTATCATTTTGCATACATTCTTGGGAACTGCAAAAACAACTTAGAACAAACATTCTAAATATAGTGTTCATTCCGTGCAATGGGGCATTGACAAAAGGTTCTGGTGGAGAAGACACCTTATTTTATACCACTGATGACGAGCAAAAAAGGTCATATGGTACCCCGGTTAAAAATATATATTGATAACTCTATTAATTAATACCAGTTCTAATGTAAAGGAGAAAGTTATGAGATAAAATAAAAATTGTCTGTACCACGAAGCATGCCTCCACTGTTTAGGTTGGGAGTCCTGAAGCTTTTTAAGTATGTATTCGAATATCTTATGGCAATAACTCCGCCGCCCACCCCCCACCCCACCCCGCGCTATACCATTTTCACTCAGCGGCTGGTCAGCGGTCACGTTTATGAGGCAAACATGGCGATCGCTACCTGATTACCGTTCTTGTCGATCAGAAAATCAAAATACCAGCGTGATATTGCCTCCAAGATGAAGCAGTTATGTTATTTGATTCGTACTTCACATTCGAGTCGAAGCTTGAGTGGCACAGGTTATTTCTTACGGTGGAATCGACTAGGGGAATTCGAACACTAGTTGTAGTGTTTGAATTGTTGGAAGAATTGGTCGCACGGGGATGTAGGAATGGTAAGTTCAACGAACAGTTTCAAATTTTGCCGCTTGAATTGAAAGTAAAGTTCATTTGAATTGCTTTCGTATGTATTTCTGACGGTTTTAGATCTACCTGCTTGATTTATATCTGCTACGCTACATATTGACAAGTCCCTCAAAATGGCGGCTAAACTTGGAAATTGCCGAAAATTAGGTAAGTTCACGGAGTTATTAAGTTTTCGTAAAGGTCGAGCCGCAAAGTTTTTTTCTGTAGTTACCTTTTCTATAGCACCTACTTCCTAGCTATGTTAGTTGGATCAGTTAAGAGCGCCTCACTTTTTCAAAAATTTGCATTGAATTTGATCGGTTTTGGCATGTGTGACTTAAGCGAACGGATAAGGTGTCATTCAAGTCTTCCTGTTTCCTTGATTGAAACGTGATGTTCACGAAAGTCGCCTCGATGGATAAGATAGAGTTAATATACATGGCTTTGGTATTTATTTTTTGCTAAGTTCCGTAGTTTTTTGTAAATTGTCCTTCAAAGTTGTCATAAATTAAAGTCTTGAAAAGTGTCACGACAAGCCTTCGCTCGAGTGAAATTTAATTTCTGTAAAACTCTGAAAGATAAAGAGATCCGATCAAACAGATTGTGGTTTTAGTATAGGTACATAAATGTCTTACAATACACAAGAAATGAGCGAAATCCGTGTCTCAAGCAGAATCGACCGGACCGCTCTTACAGAGACACTCTCTTAAGTGTACTAAGAGGCTAGCCGTTTTTTGTTCTTGCAAAAACTTTCTGATTCAGATGTTCAAAATTTTTTTTAATTTTCAAATTCAAATTACCGTCGAAATGAAAACACAACCCTCAAGTTATGAATTATGCCTGAAGTTTACTTAGCTAGTTAAAGGTTATTCATTCAGCCAACCAATCATTGCATGGTTGTATCAAAATAAAAAAAAGAAAACTGTTTATTGCTGAAAATCATGAACTCAGACCAACCCATGAAACAGGAGCAGTATAATATTTCGAAATCTCAGATCTCAATCAACATAAGTTTAAAGATTAGTTTTTTCAATCATGTTCTAACGTATTTTTGCAGAATTAACATGAGTTAATGATCATTCTTCACACGCGATGCAGGTTCATGAAAATACAGGGCAGGTTTTTGCAAAGGGCTTTGCTTCAGGGTACCTAATTGCGCAAGTTATAATTTGAAAACATCAAATGCAATTGGTGGAAACAGATGCGAATTGAATAATTCAACCCTCGATGGGCACACAGAGGACCTGGAGGAATGTCTGTCTGCCATGGAACTCGAGTAAGAGGAACCATTGACCTTTCCAAACAGAAATTGATATTTCATTAAATTGACATTGAGGAAAATATGTCAACACGCGAGAAAAGGAGAGTCCGCTTAGTACGTCCGACGTAATTTAGAGGTTTAAGAACAAGTGGTAATTAAACAGGAAACAAGAAAGACTACAAAAACAGACAAAAATAGCAGAGCAAAATTATTATCAAAGCTTCAATGGCCTTAATTCCTTGTTTCGTAGAAAAAGACAGGACAAGTAGTGTTTCAAATATGAATCATTGTAAAATTTATAATAAATTAAAAAACAAGATTGAACGCAATAAAGTTTTTAAGGATTCGAAGAGAGACTTTTTTTCAGGTAGTAGCAAACTATGTAAGTGAAGTGAAAAAAATGGTTAGCAGTAAGCATTTAGTGAGAAAAGAAACAAATAAAAGAAAAGAAAGCTAACACATTGGAATCATTTCTGTATTGCTGAGGGAAACCAAATATGTGACGTTGATGATCATGAGAGTGATTTAATTCCAAAAACAATGACTATACGACATGAAAATATTGCATTTTGAATAAAAACCGTTTTGGGAGGCAACGTCCTGAAAAATTTCAAAGTACCGACAAAAAGAGGGGGAAAAAGTAATTGAGTTATGAATTTTGCCCAAAGGCTGTTACAGAAGCTAATTAAATCTGATGCAGTCACCCAAACGGTTATGGCTTTATACCCAGCTGAGCCTCAACCTTACTACCCTATTGTCCTAGCCAAATGTAGATTTATTTTGCACGCATATAATTCATACGAGACTTTTTGTAATAAATAGCCAAATGCTGCGAACAGTAAATTGCCAACAAGGTCTAGATTAGCTATGCCGCTGGAAAAATAAAGGACAGGCCGATATGAGTTGATAAGCAATTGATAAATTTGAGTTTTAGACTGTAATGTTTTTGTTTGAAAAAAATTACCTTAGTTAATTAAGTTACTGAATTCACACCGAGACGATTTGGTTCATAGGGAATTATTTGCCTCGACAGGTAACAAAGGCAGAATCCATTTATTGACGCCGACTATTAACGACGAAGTAAGGAAACATATTTCAAAAAATTGTTCACCAAACGTATCGGAAAAGTGTACAATTTGAAATGTTAAGCATAGCAACCGCAAATCTTGTCTCAAAGCATTATCAGTCGGCTAACGTGGCTAATTTTATCGTGCGTTACATTTCTCTTGTCCTCTGTGTGATTCAGCAGGTAATCGTTTGTTCTTCAGGTAAGAGTGTTTCTGATAAAGTAATTTCGATTTGTGTTATTCGCTCTCCCAAATGTTAGACACTATTCCTTACATTTTCCACTAGGCAATATACAAAAGTGCGAATTTATTGTAAAGAATAGTTCAGTTACTCATTCAGATCTACCAGCCACTGTTAAACGCACCCACCAGCTGCAAAATTAACGATAACTTGAAATATAAGACAGGAAAGCCAAAGTCCAGCTAGGTAATGAATGAAAAATCTTGGATTACATAGAATGTAGAGGTTAATGCTCATGAACAATTTGTTTATAGTATTTCTCTGATTCGTACGCACATACTGCACGGACCATGTACTATCTTCCTGTGAGAGTAAGGTTTTTTCTTATTTTAATACTCGGACACATGATAGCTGATAACACAACCCAGGATTTTGCGGGTTTTTTTAATTATTCCCATCATCACCATTATCTCAATAATGGTTATTATCAAAGCCATAGCAAAATTCTCGAAAGCGATTGGTTAGCACCAGCCCGATTTGGGTACTAATCAAAACAACATTCTTGAACGTGATTGGTTATCACCAGCCTGACTTGAGCACCAATATAATAGGAAAGTGTACGCGCATGCCTGTGTAAGTGGACAGAACGCATCATGTGCGCGCGCTGTTGTCTCGCATTTCGCCGAGTTAACTGTTTTTCAATTAATTAATAACAGGACTTCGTGTCGTCCAATTCGATCCGTAATCACACTCGTAATTAACAAATCGCACTCCTGCTTCGCGATCGTCCAATTTTCTTAATCACTCGTATGTTTGCATACCGAGCTGGACTGCACTAGGTCTCATTACTATTAATTATTAATAGGACAGTGAACGCTTCATGCTTGTAATCGGACAGTGTAATAACACGTCATGCCTGTATAAATGGACTGTAGGCGTCATTTGCACGCGCTGTTGTCCTTTTTTTTTTGATACGTTGCGTATAGCAGATGTCTGGTTTCTTTCTTGAATTTTTTCGAAGTTTTGATTTATTCGTAACAGGACTTCGTGTCGTCCAATTCTGCAAGTTATCATACTCGTGATTAAAAAATCGGACTCCCGCTTCGCCGTCGTCCGATTTTGTCTATCACTCGCATGTTTACAGACTGAACTGGACTCCACTCAGTCCTATTACCATTATTAGTCATTACACTTTTTACTATAACTATTAATATCTTGCTATAATTATTACTATCATCATGATTGTAATCATCATTATCATTATTTTGTCAATATTTTAAGTTCAGAGAGTTTTGACGTACCACAGGAAAACTGTTTTTAATTTACATTCATAACTGTATTAGAGATCCTTAAAATGTGTGTGAGGGCTAGTTCACATATTTTTATCATATAAAGTGAACGGTGACGCACAGTTACTGGGCGTAAAAGTTTCTTCTTTCGTGGGAAATAAAATACCAAAACATCAATAGATAAATAAAGAACCTCAAACTTTTAATGATTTTTGGCGGAGGTTGAAGAAATATGCTTTCACTGGTAATAACTGTTTTTCTTGAGGAGAATGTCGTCAGTTGGAGTTCAAGGCGGAGCTAGCTTTACCAGGAAAACGTCTTACGAATCACGTGATCGGAGTACACGTCGACAAGACAATAGACCATTGTGAAGTACTTTGCTATTTGGAACCCAATTGTGTGAGTTATAATTTTAAGATATGGAATGAAAATGAGGGAAGCAGTTGCGAACTGAATAATTCAACTCATGAAGGACAGAAAGAGGACCTTGTTGAAAATGCTAGTTATGTCTACCATGGAGCACGGGTAAGCGAAGTTGTTTGATTTTCCAACCAGAAATGGCTTTATTAGTAGAGTAACTATTTCAAAAAAAGAAAAAAAAATTATTCAATTCAGGGAACTCTGACTCGTCACACGTGCACAAATGATACTTTAGAAAATGATATAAGAATAAATCATTCAAAATGCCAGGCGATAATTATAATTTCGAAAAATCTATTTCGCTGCGAAAAACCCATCATTCCAGACAGCAACACGCCAGAGATGTTTGGAGCTACTGTTAACGATATCTTAAAATTCGATAAAGAAGTTTATAACACAGGAAATTTCCTCAATAGGCCACAGTTTTAGAGTGTATGTGAAATACGCTTTCGTATGATTAAAGAAATAAATGTCATTTATTGTTCCACAGTTAAAACGCTTAAGGGTAGCGATCGGCTGAGAAATTGGAAAGAGTATATGGAGTGTTATTTGGCGATTTTTCATATGAAGAACTTCTTAGTGATTTAGGTAGCACATCGGTAGGTTTGAACTTAGGCCCTGGCGTTACCAAGGGTCCAGGTTTTAAGTAAGCGTCATCTGATTTTTTTAAGACCTTCATAAATGCTTTAAAAAATTGAATCAGTCCTTCAGACTGTTTAGTATCTCTGAATTGCCCTTTTCTTTCAACGTTTTTATTTACAGATGACTCTATTTGTAATTGTAAATAGGTTTATTTCTATCGTAAATAGTTTTAATAGTATTGTAAATAGTTTTATTTCTATTGTTTCCACATTAATATTTATCGCTTAATCAAGATTTTATTTGTTTTTTTGCTGTTTTTTTCTTCAAATTTCATAGCCTGATTTTCTCCACCTCGCTAAATTATAGACCATTACTTGCTTGATTTTTTTATTTTTTCAATCTAGAGCGCATGTACAAGTAACCCTTGCAAGAACAACGCAACCTGTCAAACCGGTTTTACAGAAAGAGGTTACCGATGTCTGTGCGTCATTGGTTTTACTGGTCATGAGTGTGGAGTCGGTAAGTACTACCTAAAAAAAATTCATGTTAGCGAGAATGAACGTACTTAACCAATGCTTTTTAAAGGCAGTTTGGTTTTCTAAGCCAAACAAACTAAATTTATTGGCCTTAATTCTCCCCGCCAACAACACAACGATAACACTGTCTGTTTTTTGCCATGAGAGAAGTTCATTTCCTAGAATGATAAAAGTGGATTGAACAGTGACAAAAAGGGAAGCGAATCATGGGAATCATGAATACACAAAGGTATGTCACGTGGTGTGTGACAATTAATCCCTTTGCGCAATAGCGCCCAATGAGGAAAAATTGTAATTTTCAAACATAAATAAATAGGTGAAAAGATAGACAATCGCAAGGAAAGAACCTTTAGAGGAAAAAGTAAGACAACTTTGATGTGTTTTCCAGATTTAGACGAGTGTGCTTTAGGAACAGACAAATGTAGTGTCAATGCTTTGTGCAGTAATAGTGAGGGGTCCTACAGTTGCACCTGTAAGCTTGGATATTCTGGGGATGGTACCGATTGTGATGGTAAGTAGATTTTGCGACTGAATTGTGTTGTGCCAAAATCAACAGAAAGAAAACAAAAGAAAAAACTCCTTCTTCAAGATGTGAAGGCGTACTTAAGAAACAAGCGAATTTCGAATGCAAATCTCATTCTTCTGTTTAAATCTCACCTTTAACTTAATTTTGCTTTTTTTTTTTTGCTTTGTTTTGTTTTTTCTAGAAATGTCCTGCCAAGACCTTTACCAGACGACCTCGTGAGTTGCACTGTTACTGTTATTTAGGACAGCGTTTATTTTACATAGAAAATGAACGCACCATTAAAATAATGATAATAATACATTGAGATAAAGCTCAATTTAAGTATTCTGTTCAATTTAAAATCCTCAGAGTCAGTACAAGCCCTCACTGTAGTCTTGGAGCATGCGGACAAGGTGCTTGGATGCTTGTGATGAAGATTGACGGCAGAAAGGTAATCAAAAATAACGACGATGATTTCCTCACAGCTCCACAGTAAAGCAAATGACTTGCTGTGAGTTTGCTTCTCAGTTACAATCAATCTTTCATTGGTTGGTCCTAGTGTGATTAGTGTCACAGTAGTTAGTAGAGGAACAATAATAATCGAATTACTTTTAAAACAGAAGGCGCCATTTTTAACGATTTTTTAGAATGTGTTGTGTCCAATATTTTGTCCAGCTTTACGGCACACATACATGCTCGCGGGTAAAACGAACGGCCACTACTTCATAACTTTTGCTATGAAAAATTATTTCACCAGATTACTTTAAAAATAGATCTCGTGTGTAATATCATTTCGATTCATATGCACACAGGAAACCTTCCGTTATGACTCTGAGTATTGGACCAATCAACTGGAATACAATCCTGTTGAAGGGCAGACAGGGTTCGACTCACGAGAAACCAAGCTAATGACCTACTGGAACACATCCTTCACAAAGATCTGCCTCGGTATGAAAGTCGACCAACAAATCAGGTTCATTGCCGTAGAACAGGAGGCAAGCTCCCTATTTTCACTGATCGCTGACGGGCAACACCGCGCCACTTCACTGGGTCGTAACACGTGGAAGGCTCTAATTGGTTCAGAGGCCTCCTTGCAGAGAGAATGCAACATGGAGGGGTTCAATGTGGTCAGTTCGGATGGTTTTAGTTCCAAGGCAAGAATCGGTATCATAAGTAATGAACAAAATGACTGTAGTACGTGCGACTCGAGAATTGGATTTGGCATATATGGATCTCGTCTCAGTTCCAACAGATGTGGAAATGTAGCTCAGTATTCACCAGATAATGGCGAAAAAAACATAGCAGTCATGGGATACATTTTTGTCCGTTAACACGTCCACTATGGCATAAAGCATAGGTCTCACACCACCAGAATGTTCTTTGGGTCACAAGCACTGAGTTAGCTGTTGGTGTTCGAAGGAGAGGTCGATATCTATAAACCTATAAATCACTTGGCTGAATAAGACTCAAGCTTTACCGTTTATTTATTTATTATCGCTATGTTGTTCCCTTATGGAATTACCTGGATATATGGATATTGAATAGAAGAATGAGAATTACGATAAAAAAAAAAAAAGACTTGATCATGACAGATAATCCGAGTTCATGTATCGTGCTTCTCATTACAAACGAAAATGAACCAAATAACACGAGTATGAAACGAGATGAGCCGAAACAAACCAGGATGTCAACGTAATCATACACCGGGATAATACTGTGAGCCAACATTATGAACATATCTAAAACGCAAATTCGGCAGTCAATTTCAGCGAGTAATCAAAGCTAGGAAAGTAAAAGAGAGAGTTAAGAACTAGTTTCCGTTCAAATTACGCAAAACACGACTAGCAAAAAATGTTCACTAAAGATAAAAAGATAAACCAAATAGTGTGAACTTAAAATCTTTTAGAAAATATGAAAACAAACTTATTTATCCAACAGATAATCTTCCACTCCTTAGTGTTTTACTGACAGATGGTGACGGAGATGATTGGACGTAATATTCCGGTCGCACATCAATTCATTTCGGTACTTGAAAGATGTTACTGCATGCCATTCTTGTTAATTTTAGTATGATCCCGGCTAGTTTCAAAACTTTCCGGAGCATTATTTCCGCATCAAGATTATTTAGCAATGCTCAAAATTTGGCTCCCAAGATCTGATTGTTTTTTCTCCCCTCCAGCTGGTACACATTTTTTGGTAGAAAGTCAGGAGAATTTGGCGTTAGATCAAGATAACAAACTTTAAATGATAAGTTTGAGTATTCTCCTTACTTTTTTGCTGGATGAGGGAGAAGTTACATGTTAAACATTTCTAAGAGTTAAAGGGTTTATAGATGGAATAAAAAAAAATACTAAGAGATCAGTGATTAGAAGCTGGGGAGGGGGGGGAGGATTTTAGGGGGGATCAACAATTTATAAAGGGGGAACTATAGAGAAGTGAATTTTTATTAGCTACCAATGAAAAGAGAGGAAGAGGATCATAGGATTATTTCACAATTTCACAGCCTTAGAAAGATCAGGTAAATTTTATTGTCGGTAGCACATCCAACAACCCCAAGTCTCAATTAACCATTTGCCTTGATGAAAATTGGCCAATTCTAATTGTTTGATGGGAATATCGCATCATAGCCATCCAACGTGCAATTTCCGAACAGTGTTGAGATTCCTATTAGTTTCGTTTGATATTAAGGTGTTACAGCGCAGGTAGGCAGTGATCGTAAATATGTCGAAAGTTATGCCTGCGAGGAGGCCTATCTTTTCTTCGCTATTGCTAATATAATATAAACCTGAAGTTTCATTTGCGTAAATGTCGTCTTGATTTAAATTGTGGAATAAGGGAGGTCATCGGTTTGAACAATGGCCTCAAGAGAATTCCATTCATTGCAATTCATTAAAAATCTCCGTTATTGCTAAAATGGAGCACATCCTCCAACAGCGATACTCTTCAGGAAGTGAATGATATTCTTTGAAAAAAGAAATAAAAAGAAAAAAGACAGTGCTCGTCGAAAGCGTCCATAACTCAAAACATTTATGATATAACTGATGAACCACATGATGCCTTTGAAGTTCGTTTTTTGACATACTTAATACATCGTCAGCTGTATAACGAGAAATAAAATGAAATTATGCAATAGATAGTGTAACAAACTGAGATGTCAACAAGAATAAATTAACAACAAAAAAGAGTCAAACTATTTAAGCTAAGAAGGGAGACTAATTAGTATGAAAGGGTAAATTAAGATGTTCGAGCTGCGAATTTAAAGACGGCTTCTCCCAAAAGATGTGCCTGGCTTCATGGCAATTTTCAATTGGAAGCTTGTGGGAGCAGAGTCCAGAACCTCTCAAGTGCTTAAGAATGTGGGAATGTTTGTCACAGGAGAGATGTTCGGGGATGCAAGTGGCGACGTGTCTATTGGTTTCACCAACATAACAGGCACTACAGCCTGCTCATGAAAACTTATAAATAACTCGCGATCGTAAACCCGCAGGGATAGGATCCTTGATCCCAAACCAACTCTTAATGTTAAAACTGGGTGTGCTAACTAATTTCTTAATTTTGGGTTGCGTTTCGACGGAAAAAGGACCGATGTACGGTAATTTAAAACACAAACAATTTTTCCTACGAGCAGCACTCTGAGAAGAATCGGAGGTGAAGTTATTGTTAAGAAATTTTCTTACAAAATTCTCGATGATATATAAGCAAATTTTTCAGAACTTCTAACGGTTATAAGTAGATTTCAATTATCGGGCTATTATAAATACAGGTAAGGTTTGGTTTGGTTTCCCGAAACAAATCTCATCGATAAACAAGTTAATAACTGCCTCCAGTGTCCACAAAGGTTGTCTAGAATGCGAAAAACTTGCCAAAAATTTTGCACCAACCACACCCTCTGGCAAATACTCAAATCGAGTGTCTAAACAACTAATATCCAAAGTCCCAAAGGTAAATTTGTATAGGTAATCACATGATTTCGAGTGCAATTTGGAATAAATAAGCACGAGTAAATTTTTTTAAAGACTAACAAAATTGCACGAGCCCGTAGGGAGAAAAATCATGTGATTACGTGTTAATAATATACATGGAAAAATACGAGATGGCTTATCATAATTAAACATAAGCAAAGCGCGCGCGTCAAGTGCAAAAATAATTTATTTAAACCTTGCGTTCGGTCAAAACAACTGCGAACGATCAAAACAATAATATATTATGCAATGATATCTTCACATCTTTAAGGTGCAAAAAAGTTCAAAGTCCGGCTAAACAGTTCAAGGAATTGTTCAGTCTGTGTCCGAATCACTTTCGATGAAATGGAATCGTCGTTTCCGAGGTTTAACCATGTTTGTTTTTAATTTCGGCGTGTGATCGCTCGAGCAAAGTGTTAAGCTGGGTCGGCTCGTAATTTTCGATTTCCTCGGCAGTTCCCTTCTCTAAACACCACTGTTTCCAAACCGACAACTAAAAAGCAGTGCTTTTTACAGTGTTTTCGTTGTTTAAGCTGTTTTTCAGCTACGGTGGCGAAAGAAAACCCACTTAAAACACCGGCCATTGTTTCGCTCGCAAATTTTTTCAAATTTTCAAATTTTGTTGCGACATCCAAGACTCGCATTTGATTGGCTACCTGTGAGTTTCTTTGATTATTGACCAATCAGAATGTCTGATTTGTTTCTTTCTTTGCACTGAATTAATCCTCTTCTGCACTGAATTAACTCTCTTCTGCACTGAATTACCTGAAAACTGCATTTATCTTAACCAATCAGAACTAAGTAATTTTTCCATGTATATTATTACAAGAGGAAACAGATCAGTTTATATTCTCTTGTATGAGAAAGCTGATCAAAAGTTAACTAAATTTTATAATTACAGTCAAAATTCTTTTAACCCTTTTATTCCCGAGATCAGATTTTTGATTCTCACATTTCTCTGTAAATAAGTTATGAAAACTTGGTGCTAAATCAAGATAGAAGCTTCTAACCAATAAGTTTGAATATTCTCATTGTTTGCTGAAAAATTTACGGATATTATAGGGAGAAGTTTCATGTTAATTACTTCTGCGAGTTAAAGGGTTAAACAAAATCCTCAATGAGTTGGCGGGTACGTCGGGAGGTCAGCTATGTGCATAATGGTAGCTGCAGACAGTCTCTTTTTATTGGAAGAAAAATGTAACCTATGGCGTTTTTGTTTCTGACGCCATTATCTGAATCCCAGCTAAGTGCAACACCACCAGTGTTTCCAAAGACTTAACTTTTTCAATTCTCTAAATATATATCCAAAATGTCGGCACACTTTCTCTGTTTAAGTCTAAATTGCGAACATTACTCTCATTCCCTTTCTTTTTCTTACTTTTCTCAAGCTAGTTGGTCATGTTTCTTTGAGTGCCTGCTATTGTTGTGGTTGTTTTAAGTGTGTGTCCTTTTTAATTTCCTTTTCAACCGAAAATATTTTGTGCCTAAATCACGCCATATAACTAATACCTTACTTTTGCAAAATATGAGGATTCTGTAGCTCATATACGCCTCTTGGTTTTCCTACAGGTTTCCTCGCCACAAGTTAAATTTTTAGTTATATTATATTGCATTGCTGTTTGTGAATTCTTTTCATTTGTACTTATATATTATAATTAAAAAATGAAAAATAAGCAAACAAACAAAATAAATAATGAAATAAAATAGATGCGATTCCTCTTCTACTTAACCTGATTCTAGAAGCCCTCGATATGTGAACTTCTTTTTTTTAGTCCTTTGCTACGGTAAGATAGTTAACAGACTTGTGAACAAGCAAACTATTTCCAAGTGATGCCTCTAAGTGGGATAATGTAACATTGCTCATCAGAAGTCAGTGAGTACAGTTGGCGCGTTGTTTTATGACATTGCAAGTAACGTTTTCGTAGATCTCCATGCCGCGAGAATTTTCACGAAAGATTTGACCTAACAGGTGGGTATCTTGGTCTCCAGCGCATCAGTTGAAAAATAAAATAGTGAGGGCGGTTGTTCTTTTTGTTACAGTTCTTTTACATTGGGAATATAATTAAGAGAGAAAAAAAAGTATACTAGCGATAATGATAGCGCCGACAACAACTACGAAGATTGTACGTAAGACACAAAAAATGACAATAGAAAGTTGTACTTGTGACAGGAAACTTTATATCGTTCCTTCCAAATACTACTGCACAAATATGTATCCCATTGCTTTGATTTTTTTGTTCCCGTTATCTGCTAAATAATAAGCTTCGTTTCCACACGTGTTGGAGTCATCGTGTTGTCCTCCTCCGCCAAATCCAAGCCTGGAGTCGCATCCTGCACAGTTGTTAAGTTCATTTGATATCACACCTATTCTTATATGAGCATATATGGACGTTCCTCTGTGTTCTGCAGCATTGAATCCTTCTTTGTTGCACAAATTTTGCAATGATGCTTCAGGACCAACCAGCGACTTCCAAGTATCTCGACCTAAGGAGGTAGCACGGTACTCCCCATCGGCAATCAGTGAGTAAAGTGATTCAGCTTGCTTGTTGATAAGAATGAACCTGTGCTGCTCGCCAATTCTCATACCGGGGCAGATTTTGTCAAAAGAGCTGTTCCAGTAGGTAGGAAGCTTGGTTTCCTGATCGTCAAATCCGGTCTTTTCAGCATGACGGTTGTAATCTATTTTGTTCTTCCAGTAGTTTGAATCGTAATGAAAAGTGGTCTGGGTCGAAATGGATGATATTTTATGTAGTTGCAAACAATTCAAGCATGTATTCAAGAAAATTAGATTTTGATAAGCTGATTTGGGAAGGTCATTATTTATCACCTGTGTGGGCTGGGAGGAATTTTGTCGATTTATGATAAAATTAATCTGATTTCCCAATATGGCTATTTATTATATTGCTGGCAGAGCCAGTGGGCAATAGAAGTGAGTACCGTGTTCTGATTGGCTACCCGAGCGGGATTGCCCGCTTTGGAGCGGACACATAAAGTTCATAATTTTTGGAAAATCTCAAAAGGTGACAAAGAAAACTAAACGACTTCCTTGGGTTTACTACTTCCTCTCGGTCCATAAAAACGTAAAAAAAAAAAAACAAAAAAAAGCTCAGCCAATATCCAGCCATATTGACCTCGCATTATTTTTATGATCCCTCCTCCCCTCACACTGTCAGTTAATTAGATGTCAATTCTCTAAAGCCCCCCCCCCCCCCTTCTCCCTTATACTCTGTAAGGGACGACTTATCCCTTTCCGTTTCCCCAGAAAACAGTGTGATCCCCTGTCCTGTCCCATCCCAGACGATAAATACCGAAAGATCGCAGATTGACCAGAGATGAAAAATGAGGCTTATTTTTGAAATTACAAAACATATATTTAAAAGTTAAACGATTAGGAAGTAATGTATTAATCAAGTGAATATGAATTAAAGTGCAAATCAATGTTTCTCAAGAAGAAAATGTAAATCACACCTTACTGCCATCAATCTTCATAACTGGTGTCCATCCTCCACCACCACATCCAGAAAGTTCTTTGTGACACTGAACCATAAAGTTTCCTGTTAGAAGTTTTATTCTTGCCACGCTTGGAAATTTTGACCTCAAATTGGGCCAAGGAAATGTCCACTAGATTCCAGTCCTTTTAAGGCCAAATTTCGCTCGGCCATTTTCATGGCGACTCAGAGGGACCCGGGGAGTCATCTATTTTGCCTGTTTGCGGGAGACTTGTAATGAAAACAAACGTTTGGCGCTAAAAAATAAAATCTATTCCTTTCAAGCTTTAGTTTGATATCTGATTCATCGACTTTGTCCATATTTCTTGATTTTTGCATTCGTAGTGAACACAGGGCTCCAAAGAACGATCGCAGTTACAAATATAAGTCTTCAGTCGACTTCAAAAACGGAGGTAAATAATGTTAAAGCACTCGTTTTGCTCAAAAAGGAAACGGTAGAACCACAGAAGAGATATTGATCGTTTATAATTTCGAGTTGAGCGGTCATAATTTTGCTTTTATATGTGTAAAAATTTGTAACAAAAATACTCAATTTTAATTGAAAGGAAATAGCCTGTGGCCCATGACCGTGGCGATCGGGCAATGGGAAGTAAGAAGAGAAGAACCCCTCGGAGATCGCTTGCATTTTCGCAGAAGAAACGATTCCCTGTAGCTGAACTAGCTAGAGAAAGGGCTACCCTTCGAAAAGAGTATCTGTCAAAGAGTAAAGAGCTCTCTGCTCTGAGAAAAAAGTTAGAGCGCCTACAAAAAAATGGCGAGAAAATACGAGAATGTGTGGATCAGCTTGAGCTTGAGGTGACCCCGCCATCTCAAAGCCGTGCGACAGCATTTGAAATCTTGCAAAACACTTCTACAAGTAGGAAAAAAAGCCCAACTGAACTCACTGGAGAGGGTAAATTAAATTTACCGAGACGAAGTGCCCACAGAAGGCAATTAGAGACCCTGATTGCTGCTTCAGAGGTGAACGGAGGTTCCGTGGAAGATAGAACTCGTGCTCTTGATGGAATGTTTTCCACTGTTCTCAAATATGGCAAAATGGCTGATATTTCTAAATATTTCGATTCTTCTAAAAAGCTTAAAAGGGCAGCTGCGATGAAAATAAATGCTCAAGCGAAGGAGTACGAGGAAAGCAATGAAAATTTCATCCGTTCCTTATCTCTACTGTATGCAGGGGGGATCATTGGAAAAGTAAAATACCAGCAGGGGAGATCAGCAATGGTTATGAGACATACTGGGAAAAGAACCATGAAAAGTTATCTTTCAAGGGAGAGAATCAAATTTGGCTTTGGAGTTCCCATTCCAAGGCCACTTGCTTACAGTGCTCTCATGCACAAAATTGAAGAAATCAATGTTGGAGAGACCTTGTCAGTGAGAGAAACACTGTGCACTACCTTACCCAGGGATCAACGAGTTGATGGGGTCTACAGAGACTTAGAGACAATGCTAATTATGCTTAGTCAATTTTACTTTGAAACAAATGAATTTAGAAAGGACAATGACAAACTTAATTGGTTTGGTCACAAAGAAGGATCCTTTAAAGTGGCAATTGGGGGGGATGGAGCACCCTTTGGGAAGTGGGATGAGTCAATGTCCTGGTTGGTGAGTTTCTTAAATGTTGGGCCAAGAGTGGCTAGCCCAAATGACAATTTTCTTTTATTTGGTGCCAACTGCAAAGAAGACCACCCATGTGTAGAGCAATTTACTCTGCAATTAACCTCCAAGATTGAAGCAATTGAGAAGAAAACATATACAGTGTCAGAGAAGCAAGTAACCTTCACTTTTGAACTGGTTCCCTCAGACATGAAATTTCTGGCTTTCCTTAATGGGGAACTTAACAATGCTGCCACTTATTTTTCCAGCTTTGCAAATGTATCAAAAGAGGACTGTGTTACACTGAATGGAAAATTTGGGCTAATGAATGATTGCAAGTGGAAACCATGGCCATACAAAGATAGATTAAACATTGCCAAACAGGTAGAAAGTTTTAAGGCAAAGCTTCCCTCCAGCCTTGCAGCCTCAACAAAAAGAACAAAAATCACCAAATTTATTGCCAGTAATAAATCAAGGCAGGAATTTCAGCCACTGATTGGAAAGTTGTGTGATAAAGAGGTTGTAGAGCCCCTTCACCTTAAAAACAATGGGGTACAGCATTTACACACAATGCTATTAAACCTAGCAATTTCTTCAAGTAACCTCCCACAGAAGATCTCCAGCCTATCAGACCTATCCCCAGCATGTGCAATGTCAAGGTACATGAAGGCACTAGAGTGTGATGTAAAAGCTGGACGTTTGAAAAAGCAGCTAGGAAAGTGGATGCTGGAAGATAGGTCTAAGGACAAAGACTTTTCTTACAGACTGACTGGAAAGGACTCAAGACTTATTTTGCATGGGTTTATGTACCTTGTGAATGCCATCAGGGGGGATTCAGATGATCCCAAATTGCTTATGAAACTTTTGTTCATTGTTTTCATTGCAATGAAGCTCAGAGATTGTGCCTCCATTTTTTCAATGTACCACATTACTCAGCCAGCCATTGATGAACTCAAGGTCTTAGCTCGGGATTACTTCACAGCAGTCACACTCTTCACAGGCACTGTATCAGGGACAGTTTGGAGCATTGGACATTTGGTCCCAGTTCACACCCAGTGGGTATTTGAGAAATATGAAACTGGATTAGGAGTGAACACCATGCAAGGGAGGGAAGCCAAGCATGTTCAAATTGCCAGCTATGCAAGAAACAGCCTTTATAAAGACCGCTGGAATCAGGTATTCAGGCATGATTACATCAGTAAACTTTGGCTCCCTCTCCGCCAGCCATCTCTCTTGACATATCATCAATCAAGAGACAGCCTCATCCCCAATCGCATTACCACAGATGCACAACACTTTTGCTCCTGTGGGTTTTCCAAAGGTGAACACGACGACAAATGTTTCTTTTGTGGTCATAAATTCATGGATGAGATCAAGAAGTCTGTTGCGGAGGGAAAGCCTACTAGAGAGTGTTTGAAGTACTTGTCTTAACTTGGTCGTGGCTTAGTCTTACAAGCCTAGTGGCCCATGACTGCCAGAGCTTATCCCAGTTTCCGTAGCATGAAGCAACTATTGTCAGGTTTCCCTGACAGTTTGCTGGTACCCATTTATACTCCTGGGTGGAGAGAAGCACTATGGAGTAAAGTGTCTTGCCCAAGAACACAACACAATGACCTGGCCAGGGCTCGAACCCGGACCTCTGGATCCGGAGTCCAGCGCGCTAACCACTAGGCCACCGTGTCTCCGACTAACTATAAATCGGAGTCAAAACATTGTACCAAAGAAATAACAGAATTGGGATCATGTGTCAGACACTCTCCGGCTACCTCAATTATTTTCATAATAATAACAAATTCTGAGAGCGTGAACCTATTTTAATAACCGGGAAAGAAATTTTATTTTAATACACACACACACACACACACACACACACACACACACACACACACACACACACACACACACACACACACACACACACACACACACACACACACACACACACACACACACACACACACACACACACACACACACACACACACACACACACACACACACACACACACACACACACACACACACACACACACACACACACACACACACACACACACACACACACACACACACACACACACACACACACACACACACACACACACACACACACACACACACACACACACACACACACACACACACACACACACACACACACACACACACACAC
The DNA here is from genome assembly GCF_964200805.1 of Pocillopora damicornis. NCBI lineage: Eukaryota > Metazoa > Cnidaria > Anthozoa > Scleractinia > Pocilloporidae > Pocillopora > Pocillopora damicornis. The sequence continues at coordinate 9,775,941 of NC_142676.1, forward strand.
ACACACACACACACACACACACACACACACACACACACACACACACACACACACACACACACACACACACACACACACACACACACACACACACACACACACACACACACACACACACACACACACACACACACACACACACACACACACACACACACACACACACACACACACACACACACACACACACACACACACACACACACACACACACACACACACACACACACACACACACACACACACACACACACACACACACACACACACACACACACACACACACACACACACACACACACACACACACACACACACACACACACACACACACACACACACACACACACACACACACACACACACACACACACACACACACACACACACACACACACACACACACACACACACACACACACACACACACACACACACACACACACACACACACACACACACACACACACACACACACACACACACACACACACACACACACACACACACACACACACACACACACACACACACAACTACATACTTTTATTGATGCTCCCTAGAAAGGGTTTTTCAGCTAAACACAATACAATTACAAATACAGATTTAAATTTAAATTAATTAAGAATATAAATGTAATTATAACTATAATAAATGTCAAAAATATTCTAAATGTAACGAATATTCTAAATGTACAGTGTTGTTAGTAAATCTGCTTAATAGTTTCCTTAAGAGAATAATTTTTATTGTTAGGGGTCTGCCAGAGACTGTTCCCCTTTTCTATATTTTAATTCCACTGAGGGCATTGCAACAATAACATATAAGACAATTAATGTACCCACAATTGTGTTAGAAGTGTATAAAATCATAAATATAACATCTATTACATATATGTTGTTGTCTCGACTCGATTACAATTTAAGAATGTACCACTGCATCCAATCAATACTGGAAAAACAAACTGCTCCTGTTTCAATGCTGAATGATGCCAAATGCATTCCAGTACCCGTAATGGAAATTAAATTGTAAAATTTCCTCTTTAAACTTGTATCTCATAATTCCATTCTTCCTGTCGTCAACAATAAGTTTTACCACCCCTTTTCCAGCTCCTAGCTCCTTTGTAAATGCTTCGCAGTCCTCAAATTTATTGAACAAAGCACACAGTCTTCTCATATTTGTGAATGTTATTGTCACTGAACCGGGTTTCTTGTGCGATTTACGATCCCTTTGTTTAATAGACTGAACACTTCCTGCGGCATCGGAACATCGAAACAGATCACCCAAGGATGGATTTTACTCATCCGTGGAGTAAGGCGTGTATTAATTCCATTCTTAGCTCTTATCATTGTTCGTTCCAACATTGGATATACATGACTGATTTCATGCTCGTGTCGATAGCGAAGGGGACCATATTTTCCTTTCACAACAGCTTCGGCCAGTTTCTCTAGTGCGTTAAATGTCTCATCTAGATCTTTCAACTTGTGAACATTTGAAATCTGGCGTTCGAATTTCGATTTCTGCCGCTTTAATGCTCCTTTGATCCCATTAAAAAGTTCTTCTTGGTCAGGCTCACTTTGGGACGCCATTTTGATTTGTTTGTGTACATGGGCCCAGACCCTGCGCGGCCGAAAGAGTTTGGCCCAATTTGAGGTCAAAATTTCCAAGCGTGTGCCGCCACATCTTGTGTAAAACTATGGAAACAAAAAACAAAGGATCAAGATGAAACTGCTTAATTTTGCATTTCACGCATGCATACTGTCAAGAGATTTTATAATAAAATTCGGATATAACGCGCGCTCTCATTGGTTGAAAGAGCGTGCTATATCAGAGTATCGGAGCTGAGCTAAAGCTGTCACACCATCTGCCAAATTGTACCATGTCTCACGATTTCCCGGACTTGACTCTCAAGGTTTTTTACGTCATCTAAAAATTAAATTCCGGAACAAGCGAGCAGGAAAATAGCAACAGGAGAATCAAATAAAGGTTTGTAAACATGGCAAGCGCCGTAGTTTACGTTATCATAACGTGAGCAGAGACAAAAATTCTTAAAGAGAAAACGAAATAAACAATCCGAGTTTTTAAGGTTTTCACGCTCGGTTATATTGCAAGCTTACGAACATTAATAAAATCAAACACAGCTAACACCCGTATGGTATATAAAGTTTCGCGTTCAAAAACAAAACAGAACAAAACAGGAATGATGAAAATTATAGCCAAATAAGAATAACTGTTAAAATTCCAGCTTAAGAAATGGGGAGAAACGTTTGACTACGTCTCGTGTTTCTCCCTACACTTCGTTTGTGCTTTAGCCGCTTCCTGCGAGCTTTCCAACAGAACAGAGCACAGTCAAGGCTTATTTATTCGTTAAATAAACTACAGCTCATATTATTGTGTTTTACCTTGAATTTTTAAAATATTGTACATGTTCATGCATAGATGGATTTAATTTATCATATTTTATTTTATTTATTTTAATTATTTTAATTTCCAATTTTTTCCAGCTAATTTTCCGCATTTGCAAAGACACAGCAGCTTTATGAGAACATCAGACTGACTCGTTAAGGTCTTCTGATCAGACCATGTTTAATTGTTATTTGTGTTCTTTGAGTCTGGAACTGTTTAAGCATTATTGTGGTACTCACTTGTGTAAATCGTACGCTTCTTTGCAAGAGCTGGCAACAACTGTAAAAAAAGACATTTTAAAGTTCAAATGTTAGCTCAGTAAGTCGAGACGCTTTTTAATATGCAGCAATTCTTGTGTTGCTGTTATTGACAGTCGGAATATTTAAATGAAGATAATTCGATAGCTCCACAAGGACAAGCTACAAAGTGGCACAAACGACAAAAATACAAAAGACAAAACATAATAAAAACCAGTTAAGGAAAAAAAAGGAAAACAAAGAAACACACCATAATTCTCGGTAAAGAAGCAAGCAAGTAGAAAAAAAAAACTAACAATGCAAAAGGTAAATTTTATTCATGGAAAAGCTCTAAAGTAATCAAAAACCATCGCACAAATGGACGACCAAGATCATTTGAATATGATTCGGTTTTGCTGAAGCCAGATCACATAAAAGAATTCCGTAATCAAATATGCGCTTAAGATCGTAAAATAAGATGTATCCCAGACTAATAACCCATAGAATAAAATGGTTCTTTCGATAAACGTAGGTCCCACATCTAAATTCCATGTTGAACGAGAAGTAACAACGACAAAGCAAACAACAAAAAAAAGCAAAGCTTCTTCGATATGTACCGGTTCTACACAATTTAGAGCTGAACCCTTTCTTGCAGATGCAGTGGAACGTGTCGTCGTCATAATTTGGGACGCAGGTAGCATCATTTTTACAGGGGAAGGAGGAACAGGGTGACTGCAAAGACGAATCACAAAGACAAATGTCGTTTATGAGTGCATTTAAAAAAAAGCAACTGACACATTCCATCAATATATGCCCAAAACTAGGATCCTAAATATCGCTTTATTTCTCTCTGTGTCCTTTTGTTTTACAAGTCACTAAATAATTTTCACAGCGTCACAATTCCTTCTTCCTCATAGCCTAAAGTGAATCATAATTTCATACAGATTTTCCAATTAAAGGGCCTTTTTATCTGGGTGGAGGGAGCGGGGAAGATTTTTGTATTTGTATTTGTATACTTTTAATATTTTCCCCCAATATTTCACAGCAACGTTTCACCTTTAGTTAAATAGAGAAGTTGTTGTCCTTAAAAACCCCTACATATCACGAGCTTATCACAAAGTCACTAACCTTCCGAAAATAATGATTGGAGGTTTGGTTAACATGGTACATGGTAAAGTTTTTGTACTTATCCGAAGACAGCAACTCACACCAAAGCTTTCCATCAGCCGCTTTAGAAGCAGCTACGTTAATAGAATGGCACTTTGAATTTTCCAGACATTTCGAGTGGCAATCGAAGTCATCATGTACGGTGATTGCCTCAACGGGAGGGATATCTAAATACTTGAGGGTGTCTTTCATGAAGCTACGTTTCCGGATATGCTTCGATGTGTAACAGATTTCATCTCCATTCAGAAGCTTAAGGTTTGATCCTAAAGAGGAAAAGAAATTTAGTTACCACAGAGGTCATGAGCTCATGTAAATAGCCAAACAAAAGGAATTTAACCATTTGTGATACTTTTAGCTTTGAGGTTGTTTCAGATTAGGCCATCCAAATTCTTAACTTCGTTTGATAAATGTCAACTTCGCTGTTCCTCTTGATCTGGGTAGTTTTTACAGCATATCAAAGCAAATGTTTTGCTTTGATGTTGCTGTTGTCATTTTTTCGGGGGAGGATTCTTTTTTTTTTTTTTTAATGATGGATGGAACATATTTGAACGCTGTGCATTCAGAGGAAGCCTGCCATCGCCGGTAATCAAGTACTGCGCCTGCTTTCCATTTCAGAAGGAAATGAATAAACAACAAAAAAACTTAAAGTATAATCGCAATAGGTATGCCAAGCGAAAAAGTTGCCAGAAATAATTTAGGAATAAAGGCTTGAATCATTGTTTAAAACGATATTGGCGTATTCAAAAAGCACTGTAGTCATATTCAAAATAGTATTGTTAAACACGAATTTAATTGGACTAACCTTGAGAGCAGATCGCCTGAGCCATCGTAGCTAAATAAGCGGATAAAATGCAAGCGATAAGCCTAGAAAACATGGTAAATCAGAATGAAGCTTTCAACTCGAGGTATAATGATATTGCTTTCAGCAGTCCAGAAGGCTCTAATTTGGCGGCAGTCTTGTGATACTTTTAAGAGCGTAATAGTGGCGAGTTCTGAAGGAGTCAATTAGTTGTTGTTATAGCCAATTAGCGCCCTTAATTTAGAGATCTTTGAATTGAATTAATTAGGAACCATCCAAAAAAACAAAAACAAAAAAAGAAAGGAACAAAAAAAAAAAAAGCAGCACTTTCTGCATTATTTTTTTTGCGCTGTAGTGAAAATATCATTCTCTTTTTTTTAAATAAGGAGTTATTATTGCTCTAATCCTAATGCGTTTTCTACCAGTTGACAGTTTAGATTAAAATGTCTCAGTTGAATACATTAACCCTGAAAAAAAGCAATGTCGTTAACCTAAGTTTGTCAAAAGTTTACGAATAATAACAAAAATACTCAAAATATACTTTTTCTTTCTTTTTCTCCTTCTTTTGTTTTTGGCAACAGCCATAAACATGGAATATATCTTTCAAATCAGCGAAAACAGTTCGACAGGCTACGTTAATTAGCGCTCTGTTTTTCCGTTGTTAACTCAGTAATTGGAGAAAGCATCGAGTAAAACAAAAGAGTTAAAGAAATGAGCTAAGTTGTCGCTGATATTTTACTAAGTGTTCATACTAACTAAAAGAAAGTAAAAGTGATTGCGTTCATGTGTTATCAATTAAAAAATTTCCATGAACTTCAATGACATTCACTCGGGGATATTAACGATAATCTTTAACTGAGGTATAATTCATACTTCAATTTTCTAACAGGAGATGGTGGTTTTTAGATATTCGCGTGGGGTAAAAACTTCATCGACCTTTCCCGCCCCTTTTTTCTCCTTTACAAATTTTCCTTCACGTATTATTCAAGAAAACATAATGAATTATCAGGAGAATGCACCCGTCTTGTGCTCCTTGGAGAACGATGACCGTCAGAATTGAAAGAGAGGCAACGCGATAGCTTCGAAGGCGATGACATACGCACAATGATATATCGACTTCACTTAAGGGGCTAGGGTACGCTGTGAGTTTGCGCTCTGAGTTCTTCTATTTTGAGACATACAGGTTTTCCCCATGGTAATTAACAAAAGCAGAGCACGTGGTTGTAAAATTTCGCAATCTCAAGATGTTTTGGTCACGTACTGTTGTGTATGTTACGAAGTGATTATAGTTCCTCATACAGGCAATGTGTACTCGGATAACTTGTTAAGAGTTCACATAAATTTCAGGGCTTTCTCTCTCGACGGAAACACAATCAACAACAGGAAAATTTTGAGCAGGGAAATATGTTGCATAGAGGAGGAATTCAATAGTCTGTGCTTTGCCAGTGCACGGGGTCATCAGATCGGCAAAAAGTGAGCGAGCCTTCTTTAAATTTCCAAGAATCAGGCAGTTCTTGGCATTTTAATTGTTATTTCAGGTTCAAAAAATATATCTTTTTGGATTTCCAAAACCATGCCCACTATGTCACAAGATTGACACTCAGGTTCGTGCCCTGCCAGAGCTCAGGCAGTGGGTGAAGCCCGCCCTCAAGCCAGGTTGGCTGAAGAAACTGCAGGGGCTTAACGTAAAGACTAGTGCCCGCATGCAGCCCAGCCACCAACCTATCAAAAGGTGGGTTGCCAGTGGCTACCTGTTTTGGACCTTGTTCATAAATTCAGAGTCAAACCTTTCCTTTGTGGCATCCCTTCTAGGGCACTAGATCATTTTGACTGGGGGTGGGGGAGAGTTGGGGAAATTTTCAAGTTTGAAAGGTGTTTTCTTGGATATTAACTTTGAGCTTTGAGATTGTATTTTTTATTGGCGAGGTATGTTTTTGTAAATTCACTCAGATATGTATATATATATATATATATATATATATATATATATATATATATACACAGTTTTTAACTAGATTTGAAAATGGATGTAGAAATTCCATATCAAATAGTTAACGGCGGTTCGTATTATAAAATCTGTTCATCTATTTACATTGATAATGATGGCTGCAATTTAGGTTAGTATTCTTTGGAAATACTGTTTGTCTCTTACTGAACGAAGATATATCCATATGTGTTGATGAGTTTCTCACCATTATCAGCATTTTCTGGCGCCCTGTTCCCGCATGAAATATTGTTATTTGGCTTTCCTGCAGTCCCAAATCCTATCCTTGAGTCACAAGACGCACAGTTGTTTTGATTGTTTCCAATAATACCGATCCTTGCTTGGGAATGTTTTGCCAAGGTACAAGCAGCATTGAACCCTTCTTTGTTACAGCCACTCTGTAGTGAAGCCTCAGAACCAATCAATGACCTCCACGTGTTACGACCCAGTGAGGTGGCGCGGTATCTTCCATCAGCGATCAGTGAGTAGAGAGAATCTGCTTGCTTGTTGATAACAATAAAGTTGATTTGTTGGCCGATTTTCATTCCGAGACAGATCTTAGAGAAGGACGTGTTCCAGTAGGTGGGCAACTTAGTCTCCTCATAATCAAACCCAGTCTCTCCACCATGAGAGTTGAAAGGTTCTCTATTGGTCCAGAGGTTGGAATCATAATGGAAAGTTCCCTGTTTACGAATTAAACGAAAATTGAATTAAAAACAAACCAAACACACATCCACACAAACAGATGGAAAAATATGAGGAACGTATTCTGGAAACGTTGTCACTACGGTTCATTTCATCTTTCTCGGAATTTTGTGATGGTAGGAAATTTTGATTTGTTCTGTGAAAGTACTCGAGCAAGTCATTCAAATGACTTGCCCGGTTGCTTTCATTGGACAAATAATCAGGAGAGGAATGTCTTAGGCTAACTCAATTAATTATTTATCTCTATTTTACCCTGTGCAATCATTAAAGTTATAGTTCCATAATCAGTACTTTAGCTATCTACCCAGATTAGCCTCCAGCTTTCACCTATCGAGTGCAGAAGTTATTTTCGAATCCTTGTTTTTTTTTTTTTTTAATTTCAGTATTGAATTTGGCGGTTATGAACAAATTGCGGAAGGATGGAAAAATGAGAGATAAACAGAGTACGTTGCAGTAGTTTGGTTTGAATTAAATAGCAACGACGAAGCGATTCCCTGTACCTTACTCCCGTTCATTTTCACGACAAGTGTCCATCCACCACCTGCACATGCCCCAAGATCATCAGTCATGTGACAATAAACAGGAATTTTTACTGACTCAATTGTCAGTTCATAGGCTCTGTTGCCATCAAACCTAGATGAAAGAAACAGTTAACAATGCTATGAATAAACATAGGATTGTGACTTTGTGTTATTTATCATGTTTTAGAGCTATTATCCACTTGGGCCAATTGAACTGCAGGTGTTGGTACCTGGGACTTAGACCAACCCTCCCCTCGCAAGGTAGGTTTTTGGTCATGAAAAAGGACATCGGGATAGTGCGGAGCTCGTGGGGAAAGTTAACAAAGTTTTGGTATTCAAAGAAGAAATCATGGCATATATAGCCTGGAAACAGGGTGTCTATTTAACCAAGCTAGCGTTAGGCTCACGACTGAAATAATCCCGGCGATCATATGGAGGCTAAGCTTAAGCTCAAATCCAGTTCTGCTTCCGTTCCTATAGTCCAGGTCGCTCGTAATTTTATAGCCTTGTTTCTTTTCATACATTCGTCCCTTCCTCCTCAGCCTTATCGGGGATCATCAAGGCGATATTGACCATCATACCCAACCAGACTTAAACTCTGTAAAATTATGAAAGTGATGTACTCGTACTTGCCTTTTTTTATCATACAATGCTTTGCAGGTTGTTGCAGGTTTATCGATTTTTTCACAGTTTCCTTTTTGATCGCCATTCTGACACACGCATAAGTATTTCTTCTCAGAAAACCCGCTTAAACAAGTACCATTATTTAAACAAGGATTATCTAAGCAATGGTTCTGTTGAGGAAAGATCAGATAAAAAAAAAAAAAAAAGGAAGAAAAAAGCTAAAGACGGTCGTTATTTCTCTTAGGAATATTTTTTGGTGTTTGGGATGAGTTATTCAGGACTTTCCTTTCAACTGATGTTGGCTCCTGAGTTAATAAATTATTTGTTGATTTAACCTCCTAAGTGGTTTGAATGGGGGATGGGTTGAAAGGGGAGGGGAAAAGGAGGGGGAAAGGTTATGTTAGATCACCGTGGAAAGATGTATGAGGCTTTCTCTTTCTTCTTGTTCATCTATTTATTGCTTAAGGGTTTGATTGAGAAGAGTGAAAGACATGCAGGGCATCTTGAGCAGGCAAAAATGTGACGATAGTCTTTTCACTCTATCATCATTTGTATACTTCTCGTGCGTTAAGTTTGATTTGATTAAAGGTGGACCATTTACAGACATGCATCATTTAGTTTGAAACCAACTTGAAAACTATCGAAGATGCGATTTGGGAGTAATAATATATTCGATGGTTATCATACGAGATAAATTTAGTTACCTCAGTACCAATGTAGGTAAAACCTTCTCTTGGTTTTATATCGTACGGGTAACTCGTGTGGTCAGAATCACTCAGTTCACATAATACTCGACCTTTGATATGAGGTCCAACATTTATTGACAGGCATTGACTCTCCATAACGCACTGAACTCTACAAGAGTCCTGTACATTAGCTGGTAGTGTTAGATTCTTAATAACATGACTTTGAAGCGCAGACCCTTTTATTTCAGTAGTAAATTTAACATATCGCCTACACGTATCTGTGAACGAAAAACATAAGTCGTGACAATGATTTAGCCTGGACTGAGACCTGAGATCTCGTTATTGGCCGGAACAAGTTGTGCAACAATCTTTCATGCGCATGTTTTCACACGGGATATCTAACCTAATCATCGTTATCAACATTATTACCATCGTCACTTAGAACATGAAATTTAAAAGAGCATATTAAGATTCTTTCGATAACGGTGAACCAGGCCCTTTAAAATTCAAATTTTTTTCTCAATTACTTCTGAACATAGTTGCGTTTAAATGTTTTCCTCACCAGCGACCAGAGAAGATAAGCAGCAATTTTGGTCCCCTTCGGTCTTACTAAGGCGACAAATACTTTGTTTATTACCTCCAAGTTTTATTCACTTTTGATATAGATTACATCGCTGACAATTAGGAGTAACTTGATCTTCAAACCATTCACATTTAGCATCGCATAATTTTGCAAACATCGACCACTGCGAAAGAAACTGCGCGTAAATATTCTTTGCAATGAATGTTCGGCCCACAAGTGTGTATTTTCGCTGTCACAACACGATGAACAACTGATACATGTATGAGAATATCAGGTGACAGTTGAACTCAAATCCTTTTCAAGACTGTCTTGACGAGATCAAAAGAATATGGGTACTTACCTTTTAGCAAAAATGTTACAGTTTTATATCACAATTCACGTTAGTAGTCGCGTTTTTCCAAGCCGAAAGTAACAGTCAAACCAAGAAATAATTACTATTGATACTTCCTAGCTTTCAGAATCGTTTTCGATATAGCTTGGAAATTAAAAGATTTTTGAAGATCTTGACTTATGTCACGATACTCTACATTATTACAATAAATGCAAAAGGTTTAGTTGGAACTGTAAGTTAAATTTCATAATGATTTCAATTTAGGTTTGCCATTTGCAGCCAAAAATTTATCAACTAGAATTTTTCGGTTAAGTCGTTTTATCACCCATTTTCCAGTCTCCAAATTCAGTAACTAACACTTTCAGTATGATTTACATGTTAAATTACAGCCTGGATTGCTTGCAGTAACCAAACCATTAATTTTAAAATAAGGTGAAGAAGAAATCGATCTCACTATGGCTGGTAAGGGAGAGGCAAAACATCCGACAAATCCAAGCGATGAGCGCCAACAATGTTTTCGAAGCAAGCATTATTTCAGATCAGAACTCAAATAAATGCTTTTCACAAAATTGACTCAGTCAATGATTTTCCCTCGTCAAGCAAAGCAAAAGTAATTATTTAAAAAATTCCTTTCTGAGGCTTGTTCGACCGACTATTCGTTAATAAATTATTTAAAGGTCTCAAGAAGAATACACCAAATATCACCACTTGACGCCAAATAATGAAAGCTACAATTTGCAGTCAACTCCCGCCGGTGGACACGTGCACATTGATGTGGCGAACACCTCGTAGTTTGGACATCTGCTAACTCTTGCTCCTTCAATTAAAGAATCTAAGTAAAACGCACCCCCGCGCCTACGAATAACGTTCAACTCTTTGGGTCCCCAAACATCAGCGAAATCCCAATGTCCGAGTGGACATAGTGAATATCAAAAAATGTGGCACATGGTCGAAAAATTGAACATTCATAATTTGCCCAGAGATATAGTGATCTCAGAAACGCGAAATTTTCGTGACCGAAAAACCGCAAGAAAGGAAAGAGATAATGTTTTTCTTGTGATTGAAGTAATTTAATCCCGAGATACACAGCATGGGTAAAAAGGTTAATCGAGAATTTGTTACGAACTGCGATATTACTAATTAGAAATATTGGTGATTTTAAAGAGAGTTCCGTGAGCTCCAGATTGAATGAAATGGTCCCGTTTTAGACATAAAACATACTCAATCCCTCCGAAATTACACAAAGTAGTTATTTAAGAAATTCCTCTCTGAGGCTTGTTCGACCGGCTATTCGTTAATAAATTATTTAAAGGTCTCAAGAAGAACACACCAAATATCACCACTTGACGCCAAATGATGAACTGAAAGCAACAATTTCCAGTCAACTCCCACCGGTGGACACATTGATGTGGCGAACACCTCGTAGTCTGGACATCTGCTAACTCTTGCTCCTTCAATTAAAGAATCTAAGTAAAACGCACCCCCGCGCCTACGAATAACTTTCAACTCTTTGGGTCCCAAATTACTTCAAATACAAAAGGGTAAAGCAGATAAACATCAGCGAATGTCCAAGTGGACATAGTGAATATCAAAAAACGTGACACATAGTCGAAAAATTGAACATTCATAATTTGCCCAGAGATACAGTGATCTCAGAAACGCGAAATTTTCGTGACCGAAAAATCGCAAGAACGGAAAGAGATAATTTTTTTTTTGTGATTGAAGTAATTTTCATCCCGAGATACACCGCATGGGAAAAATGTTAATTGAGAATTTGTTATGAACTGCGATATTAGTAATTGGAAATATTGGTGATTTTAAATAGTGTTCCGTGAGCTCCAAATTGAATGAAATGGTCCTGCTTTAGACTTAAAACATATTCAATCCCTCCAATACAAATCAATCAAATTTAAACGAGCTTACTCTCTTCTGCGCTTTTCACGAGAAAAGTTCACTTGCACCTACTCGGAGCACTGAATTCCGCCACTTTACGGCTACCGACGCTCGTTTCTGTTTTCGCGAATTTTCTGGAATAAGGAAGCAATTTTGGAAAAAAAAACACAAAACAAACAAAACAAAACAAAGACAAAAAACCTCACCATCTTTCTAAGTTTACTATTAGGTAGCTCTGACCGACACATGAGGATAGTCATTTTTCGGTCGATAAGCCACCACTCACTCGGTCTTAAAAGAAGTCGCTCTCAAACACTATTTCGTGGTGAACATTTATTTGTTGATGGAATGCACAAAACTGTCTCAAAACAGAAAGATATTAAATAGAGAACATACAAAAAAATATACCAAAACCTCAGTCTAAAACAAGAATTAAAAAAAAAACCTCTAAACAAACAAAGCTCCGACCAAACGGCGAACAAATTTTCACGAGTTCGCTGGGAAGAGAAATTATTCAAAGAAATGCTACGTGACGTGTTAGCCTTGAGAAAAAAAGCTAGAAAGCAAGCGAATTCATAGGAATGGTTCTGAGATTACTCGAGATCATTTCCAAGGGCATCGGACCGTTTTCTCCTAGTCGTTCACGTACACAAGTCATAAACTTTATCTGAACTATTTACAGGCAAATCCATGGTCCACACGCGTATTTTTCACTCATTTCAAATATTGTTGCATAATCATTTAATACGATCCCTCAAGTTAGCTCCGCTCGAAGAGTCAATTTACAGGATAGAGCTGTTGCTCTAATCAGCAAAACAAAAAAAAGAATTAAAATTTACTCCTGGCTTGTAAAGGTTGCTAAAAGACCCACACATTTCTAAGCTCAGATATGTTTTTTCCTTTTTGTTTTCTGGACTTGATCGTGTACAACGTTAAATAGCATTCCTATCATTTTCAAATGAATGACCATTAGAAACTTTCCCGATTGAGATTTCGCTCCGGTTTTTTTTTTTAAACAATCTCCTTTACTTCCTTTACGTCCGAGATTGAGTCTTCCTTAGCTTTTACTAGGAGAGTGAACACGTTGTCTTTTGTCATTAAATTCATCTTCATTCTTTCACTGTGAGTGCATAGTACATCGCGAAAAACAATTCTTGGGTAAATCGCACAATTTTCCTCCAAAATTGATGTAACAGTTCTTTGAAATCTAGGCTAGGTGAAAGGTTTAATTTGTCCTTGCTACTAACGCTTCCTCTTCTTCTTCTTTTCGGTAGACTTGGCAAGTTTCCCTTCACTTTTTCGCTTCTCAGACTTCTTTGATTCTGAAGAAAAACAAAATACGCCACAATCGTCAAGGGCACGTAGGTGCAAGAAGTATATTGCAGTATATTTAGAGTGAACAGATGCTGGAAATAAACATTTGTTCTTTAGCAGCTCTACGTGTACTTGATCGTTCCTCTCTTAATTTTTTCAACAGCTAGAACAAAGAACTCTCCATCCACCATAAACAAAATCCACTGAAACAACGACAACAGTAATGACAATTGTGATGACGACGCTGAAGATAATGACGACAAGAAAGTCCAAAACATAAACACACAAACAAATAAAACACGATCGTCCTCACCTTCTTCACGTGGGGTTTCTACTTCCTTCTGTGATATCTCCGAAGTCGCGCCTTTATCTTGGAAAAAATTTCAAATTACATGTAAATACAAATACGCCCAGTTCTACACTGGAGACAAATGACCATTATTTTGTCTCAAATACAATCGGCTCTCTTCACCTCATTTCAAGCCAAAGATTCCTTTGCAATTCAGAGGATGTGAGCTAGGCAAAGAGGGCTACTTTTCGTAGACATAAAGAACACAAACGTTGTCACCATTTTGAAGTACACGTAAGGTCCGTCTATGGGTCAAGTCTTATAACAGCCTAGTTGCACCCCACTGCTGGACCTTATACTCAGTTTGAAGCAGGCTGAATCAACTACAGGTAGGAATATTGCCTTCCCCCAGGACATGATGTGATTAATCTCTTGGTTAATCAAGTTTTCTTGAAGTTCCTGGGTGGAACTGCAGAGGCCACGGGAGAGTGAAATCTGATAGTTCCTGCATTTTAACAAACAAGATGACCCACTCAGGGTTCCAACCCAGACCTTTTGATTTGGAGATCTCCCACTTGCAAGTAGGAGTAAATACCGGTAATACCCCGGTAATGACTGGTACCAAACAACAAAACATACATGTAAACCAAAAAACAAAATGAAAATAACAAAAAAATGGACTGAACATGATCCAAGAAAACATTAAAAGTAAGCTCTAACTTACTCAAAACTGAAAAAAAAAATTCCAAAAGGAAGAACATTTTTTGTTTGTTTGTTTATTACTTGTTTAGTTGTTTTCTATGTCTTTGTTGTTTAATACACAGCAGATCTATTATCCCTTTCTCTACTTGGCTCTTTTCCACACCAATGTACTTCTTAGCCCTTTAACCCCTAAGAGTGACTGGCATCTACTTTCTCCCTGCAATATCAGCCCTGAATAAAACATTAAGGTCATGAGAATAAGGGTAATGATCAACAACTAAAGAACCTCTTGATTGTTGAACAAATTCTCCTTTTAAGAACCTTAAGAAAAGTATAGAGAAAGTATGGAGAGTATGCATACTGATGTTAGTGTGTAAAGGGTTGAAAACAAATAAAGACAATGAAACAATGTAAAAACAATGCACATAAAAAGATAAAATACAACATTAACAAAGGAAATAATACTGGAAATATTCACAATCCCACCTGGCATGACACACATGTAGAGCCCCAGGTTGTCAATGAACCCTCACAGAGTGAAGCCAATCAAAAGGCAAAAACAAATTCTGGTGTCTTAAGAACCAATCAAAGAATGTGAAAGAGAGTAAAGTTGCTTACCAGTATCTGGTTGCCATAAAGCACTCTTGACAAATCTCTTTGCAGCACCTTTGTCTATTCTTAAAGAAGCTAATAAAAGAAATACAATCATGTAAATAAATATACATCAATACATAATTAAAAGATACATTTGCCTTCAACTTGTGGTTTACAATATATTAAGGAAAGTAAAAATAGAAATTCATAACAAAATCCAATAAAGTTATTGGAGTGTTCAATTATGAAAACTCTCTTACCATCATTAATGCAAGATGACCACTTAATACAGGTTCCGCAAAATAGGGTTAACATAGAAAACCATAAATTGACCATAGATTGATCACTTTATGTACAAAAACTTGTTAAAAAAATACTATGACTACAACTTCTAAATTTAATTTCAGGAAAGAAACATTGATTAAATTTTACTTGAAAGATTGTTTTTAGTTTTATTTGAAGGGTTATTATTCAATACAGATGGAAGACAATACAAACAGGTCATTAAGACTAATTAAAGGAGACAAAACTGCTTGATAGAGGTGACTGCTAAACAGACTTGAAAGATTGTTCCTAGTTCTTTTTGAGTAATTCCCCTTTAAGTTATTGTTCAATACAGGTAGAGGACAATGCAGACAGGCCATTGGGACTTAGTAAAGGGGACCAACTGCTTGATAGAGGTGACTGCTAAACAGACATGAGAATTACAGTGATAAAGGGGGGAAAATGTTAGGACATTAATAACCAACAGCTAAATACAGGGTAACCATTTAATACCCTGCTGCTTAATACAGGTTTAGCTGTGAATAGTACTCCCTCATTTTGCAACCTGTTTACATCCCTGTCTATTGTTTCCTGCCTTCCCTAAATGTATTGTCAATTTTTTTTCTTTCTAACTCTGAAGCTGAAATTCAAATTTTTTGGACTTTCAGGAGGCCAGGGAGGGAGGAGGCTTGTAAAAATGAATAAAAAATTCTGAAATCAAATGAATTTTTCACACTCTATTTCATTCAGTGTCTAAAAGACAAGCACTTTTGCTATGGATTGACAATTAAATCAATGTTTCTATGTTTCTCTATTTACTTTTTATTTTTGCTTTTTGGCAAGGGGCTTCACTTTCATTTTAAGAACTGAAATCTCAGATGTAGTCAAAGATCATGGGAACCTTTCTTTCCCTTTGTCTCAGTCAATTACAGCAAAGAAACAACTAATACAGAAATACGATTATGCTAGCTCTAACTGACTAAATATGCAAGCAAAGTCTGCGCAATGTTTTGAGAGTTAGCTACAACAAGAACAAGCGTATGTAAATGAAAATAAACGCAAATAGTGTGCTACAACATCTAGAGAATGTTAGTATAAACAAAACAACATGCCCGGCTCCTTTCTAAGCAAGTGAGCCATCCTATGGTCCAGAGAGGCTGCTGTACATAGGATGGCTCACTTGCTTAGAAAGGAGCCGGGCATGTTGTTTTGTTTATACTAACATTCTCTAGATGTTGTAGAACACTATTTGCATTTATTTTCATTTACATACACTTGTTCTTGTTGTAGCTAACTCTCAAAACATTACGCAGACTTTGCTTGCAGTGAACTGTTGACAGAGTATAAACACATAAAGGATCAGTTAACTGTTATGGGCAAACTAATTCTAAAGTGCTATCTGTTGATGAAATGGAAAAACAAAAGCCACTAATTTGTACCTTCTTTCTTTTCAGTAGCTTCTTTTACTTTACCCATGTATTTCTTTATTCTATCCTGAAACAAACAAAGGGAAGGTAAATGTATGTACAACATCAAGTGTCACAAGACAGGCTCTCTACTGGAATCCCCTGCATAAGAGAAATAGAGAGGCAGACCAAGGAACACTTGGCATTGTGACCTCGAGGTTGACATCAGAAAGACTGGCCACTCATATAGCTTATTAGAAAAGATTGCCCAGAACAAAGAACTCTGGCACACAGTTGTTGACAACCTATGCCCCAGGAGAAGTGATGGGGCTTAGATAGATAGATAGATACAGACATGTATGCACATTTATGTGAACAGCACTTGGAGAAACAAATATTTTGTGCTACCATTTTCAGGCACGTTTTACAATGTCATACTGTGCGCAATGTACTGTAAGTAGTCGCTCTTACACCACATGTGTAAATTTACAAGGGGTCCTGAAAGAGCAGATCAGAGCATTGAAACAATAATATGTCTTATATCTACACAGTAAGTGTTTGTTATCAATAACAGTTTACAAACCAGTTCAGATTTTACAGGATGCTGTCGTGGGTTAACTCCTTGAGTTGTCAAATACACTGTTGATGCACATAAAAAAAAAATCAATTTGGACATCAATGTTTCATTGCAATTAAGTTGTAGTCTATTGTCAACTAACTTATCTTTAAGAAAAATTAGCAACTCTAGAGGTGAGATCTCACACCACTTCCAAAAATGAATCAATACAGATTCACTAAGTGTATATTAGACATTATATCCCCATGCAGGTACTGACAATAGGAACGTAATGCACATGCAATCTACAGTAGATATTTCTCCTGATAAATCACACACATTTTGTTTTCATACAACCATTTACATGTACATGATACTTACTCCAGAACATAGAGTTTATGGCATATGCAACAACTAAATCCAGTTTTGCACTTTGTAAGGGATTCATCTGGAAGGAAAGGCAAACACATGTACTTTTACTTCACTAAGTATAAATACAGTTGATGTACTTTCAAAGTGGAAAAATGTCTCAGAATCAAGTACAATTTGTGCCTTGTGAACAAATAGTTTAGCTAAACTGGTTTACTCTTCTTCGTATTGGAAGTAATAATTTTCTAACCTTCCTAAATTTCGATCGCTGTTCCGGATTTCGGATTCCGCATTCCGGATTCCATATTTCATCATCAGGCAACCCGGCCCGTAAACACAAGATCGCATCATATCAAAATGATTCATATTAACACTACTCCTTCACAAAAAAATTTCCTTTTTCTGTTTAACATGGCTATGAAGTACGAGTAACAATCATAACTAAGAATAATTCTTCTTTATAAGAAGCACATGGCATTGAAGGCAAATCTTAACTCACGGTCAAATTTCAAATAAACTGAAGATGTCACCGAACCTTTTCCTTAAGGTCATCGACTGAAGTCTCCAGAAGGGACTTAAATGTATCATCAACTTTTCCCAAAGCTTCGTGGAACGTTTCCAGCGACTCGGTGACTTCTTCGGGTAATTCCGGCTCTTCTACGGTTACAGTTTGAGCCGCCATCTTTAAAATTACCTTGACCGCGACCTGACTGGGTAAGAATACTTGATAACGAGGCTACCTACAAATTTCAACACTGGCGTTATTTTCAGCGTGCGGAATTTTAGAGAGCGTACCCCGAAAAAAGGGTTGAATTATGTTTCCCAGAGTGGCGATTTCATTCGAAAAAGAATGGTACAAGTGCTGTATTTCTGCAGTTTGGTTTACACCAAGACTTAACCGAGTAATTATGGGAATGTATCAAAGCTCTCTTGCAAATCTTGTCCCCTGCATTGTTATGCTCGGACTGGATTCAGCCGGAAAGACCACGATATTCAGCAACCTCATGATAAAGAAGTCTGTGGAAACGATTCCTACCTATGTATTTAACGTAGACACCGTTTGACCTTGTAATGGGGTCACTATCATATTAAGGGATGTTGGTGAAAAGGAGATCTTAAGACTTCTCTGGCAGCATTATTTAGCGAATATCCAGGGTTTGATATTTGTTGTGGATAAAAGGAAGGAAGAATCAGCGAGGCAAGGAAAGAGCTTTTTAGCATCCTTGAAACTCCTGAGGCATGGGGATTACCCTTGATCATTATAGGTGACAGGCCAGACCTTCCTCATATGCTCGAGTCACAGGAATTGGCGCAGGAGCTGTCTCTATCAGCACAAAGCAAACTCCTGGCACGTCCAAGAGGCATCTGCCATAACTAGCAAGTATATCAAGGAAGCTATGTGCAGACTCAGGGATATGATTGGAGAAACTCAAGAGAATTTAACTGTATCACTTATGGGTAATTAGTTTTCAAATACAGTTATTGAAATCACAGCAAATGTAATTTCTATAATTCTCATGTAAGAGACAATTAGTTTTTTTCCTGCCTATGAGGTGTGCAAGTAAACTCTGATCATTTCCAAACACAATGCACTGAAATATTGGCAAACATCAAAGACTATGACAAAATAACTTTAAATTAAAAGTCTGAAGCATCACAGCATATTTTTCCAACAAGACTTAAATGAGCTGAAAAGGATGGTTGATTGGTTGGAATTCCAAACAGTCTGCTCTCATTTTTTGGGGTTAAATTTTTCTTGAAAAAAAAAAAAAATAAAAAAATAACACTAAAATACTAAGAAAGTAACCAATTTTAGATTACCTTTCAGTTTAATTATTTTCAGACTTCAGACTCTACAAAAGAGTAAATAGATGGAGAAATAAAAGGCAAATTGCAAAAAAAGACAAGCAAAGTGGAAAAAATGAATCCAAAAAAATAAATAAATAAAGTAAAAAACATAAAAACATCCTTCAACGTGAATCCTTTTCATACAGCTCACTATACACAATTTGAAAAAACCATGCAATATTGAGATGGAATTCATGCCCTTTCCTCATCACAATCTTTTATACTATTATCTTTATTATTAATATTATTATCACTATTAATATTATCATCATTATTATTGCTATTATTACCAGTAATCTTACCTTCATTTTATTTAATTCT
Organism: Pocillopora damicornis; assembly: GCF_964200805.1. Classification (NCBI taxonomy): domain Eukaryota; kingdom Metazoa; phylum Cnidaria; class Anthozoa; order Scleractinia; family Pocilloporidae; genus Pocillopora; species Pocillopora damicornis. Next base: position 9,795,536 of record NC_142676.1, read on the forward strand.
TTAATTGATACTTATTGCCTTTGATGTGTTTTTAAGTAATTCTTTGAACCAGAATTGATTCAAAACATGTTTTTATCTGAAAGCACATCTATTCCATTGTTAATCTCCTAAGACTCTTTGAAAAGCAAATTTGATGCATGGCACCAATGAAAAACAATTAAAGTATGCACAACTCTATTTAGTATCTTTGAATTGAAGGAATTATCTGGACCTAGAATGAAAAGGCACAAGGAAATATTTATAAGTGTAACAATACATAGATTAATTTTCTATCGGGTAAGGCAGCCATAAACAGAGTGAAATACACTGAATGATGAGTTGATTGAAATGTGCTATCGGGATTAATGTGTTTTTTTTCGGACACATCAATCCGATCAATCTATACAGTCGATGAAAGCAAAGATTTTTTTTTAACCGATTTAAATTCCAAGAGGTATTCGAGGGAATGTGTCATCTTTTTTGTTTTGTTTGCTAGACCATAAACATTTCGTTCAACAACTCTAACATTGTGAAGGATCGCGGCTGACTTGACACGACCACTATCCATTCATTCCAAATGTCCTAGTTAAATTAATCTAAAGAATAAACAAAAAAAGTTACGATCAAGCACAGCAGTCAGAGGACCCTCCGTTAAATTCTTAAAGATTAAGAAACGCATTTCGATCGCGCTAAGAAAAATATACCATTACAGCTCGTAAGAAACCAAAACGATTTTCAAATCTTCTTCCACTTCACGTCATCCAATGGAGTCCCCAAAAGGAACCTGAATACTTCTTCAACTTTTTCCGTAGCTTTGTGGGTCGATTCCATCGCTTTTGTGACTTTTTCGGATAGTCTAGTTCGCAAATCTCGTTGCTCTTAGCCTTGGACCGCCATATTAACAAATACCTCGACCGCGAGATGACTGGGTAAGAACGTTTGATAACGAGGCTCATAAGGAAGCTGTTGGCGATGGGTCTATTTTTAGCGGCTCATCTGAGCTGTCAAAATAAGCCACGTTGGCACTGACTGGGTATTCAGAAATTATGTTTCCAGTTACAGCACTCTATGAACATAAAAGCGCCGTATTTTAGTAGTGTTGTTCAGTATCGCCAAACAAAACCTGGTAAAAGACGAAACCACAACGCAGTCATGGGAATCACACTTTCTCAATTTTTCAGTCGAATGAGTGAGCTCTACCGTTCTTTCTCCCATCGTGAGGCGCGCATTCTCATGGTTGGATTGGATGCAGCTGGAAAGACCACGATATTATACAAACTCAAGTTGAACGAGGCGGTGTCAACGATTCCTACCATTGGATTTAACGTAGAAACTGTTTCACCCTGCAAGGGACTTACCTTCACGGTCTGGGATGTCGGTGGCCAGGAGAAGATCCGACCACTTTGGCGCCACTATTTCCAGAACACCCAGGGGTTAATCTATGTCGTAGATAGCTCTGATCTGGAAAGAATCAACGAAGCCAGGCGAGAGCTCTTCGCAGTTCTCGACAGTCCAGAGATGGAGGGAGTACCTGTGGTCGTCATTGGTAACAAACAGGATCTTCCACGAGCGCTTAGGTCGCACGAGTTGGCTCAGCAGTTGGCTCTGTTGCAGCATAAGGCAAACCCATGGCATGTGCAAGAAGCCTGCGCTAAAAATGGTGAGGGCATTTACGAGGCTATGCACAAATTGAGTGATATGGTCAACGAGTTTGAAAAGAACTCAAGAAAATACTAGTTGCATTGTTAGGTCATGGGTGATAGACAACGTGAAGAGCCCAATAAGATTTTGTTAACTGTCACGCCTTTCTTAACTAAAGGAAAATTGTACATTTTAGCACTGCCAAATTTTTGCTTTTTACACCATGATGTATCGATATTTATTTATTTGATACTAGGAAAAGAAAGAAAAAAAAATGAATGAGTGATAAAATCAAAGCAACAGACTATATAGGTTAGGTTAACGTTGATGATATTCTTGAGCTTTTGATATATTATTTTAATTAAACTACATTTTGATGTTTTTTATATCCTAATTTCTAGAAAAGGAATCTATTATACTACACTTCACTTCTGCTGATATTCTACCATTTTGAGACTTTTGATTTTCTACCCCTAAAAAATTGCTTTCTTGAACTCTGTCTAATAAATACATTGTATTATCAATATATCGTTTTATATTATGCTTGTTAGACACTGAATGTGGTGGCACAATTCTTAACTTCTCCTCATTTAAGTCGATGTTCAAAACTCACTTGAGACGCCTCCAAATTTGTAAGCAGAATCAACTCAAACTCAGTTTGGGCTGACTAGAAATCGACGAACAACCTTTGAGTCTCTGAGGATGCACTACTCTCCACCTCGTGTAGAAATAGAACTGAGTGTATGAAAAAAATACGCCCTGTAAAAAGGTTTTATACCCTATTAAACCGAAGCATTTTCCTCTATTCCTTGAGATGAGTTAGTGACACAGTAGACTTTGACACTCTTTGACTGTGATTTAGCGAAAATTGATCTTTGCTGCAAACGAAAAAAGTCTAAAGGCGTATCTGGAGTCGGTATGCTGCCGAAGCTTCTCTGTAGTATGACGACTTAAAAAAAAAAGAATTAAAAAAAATAATAGTAGTAATAGCAATAATATAATAAGAAAAAAAAGAAAGTAAAACTGAAAATGATAGTAAAAGCAAGAACTAGAACGTGTTAACTTTCCCTACCTTTAGTCCGTAGCCGCCTTGTTACTTCCGGCCGTTTTACTCTATTTCGTCGACTTTCGTTGTGTCGCTACGGCTTTTTTCTTTTATTTCACACGGACAGAAATCATAATTTTCAAAACTAGAAATGAAAATAGAAGGAAACTAATCAAAATATTAATTGCTGAAGTTAATTGGCAACTATATTTGTCGAAAGTGAAGGGAGACTGCCGCTACTATTAATTTTGTTGGAAAATCAGCCTGTTTAACAGCAGTTCCTAAGCTCAGTTATGCCATGTTACATTTCCTCTGCTCTTTATTTATTTCTACCGTTTGTTTTGTTTGTCATTTTTGTTTGAATACTTTTTTAATTCAAAAAAACAAAAAAACAAAAAAACAAAAAAAAAGAAAAGAAAAGAAAAGAAAAGAAAGAAAGAAAGAAAAAAAAGCGCTGAGCATGAACCGGTGTAGAAGACATAACATGTGGTCTTGCATGACAGCAATTCTGCTTTCTCAGCCGAATGTACAACCGCTGTGCAATCACCGACCATGGCGGCAAAATTAAAGGGAACTGAAAAGAAGCGGAGAGAAAACACGATGGGCAGAGAGAAGCAAACATCCATAATGGCCAATGAAAGTCCCCTTAAATCCAGAACAGCTGCTTCAGTGTTAGCAGAGAACCTGCAACTGGATGTGAATGCCATTGGCAGAGTAATTAGTTTACTCGATAGTGACAACACAGTACCATTCATAGCTCGATATCGCAAAGAAGAAACAGGAGGACTGGATCCTACAATACTGAGGCAAATAAAAGCGCAGTATGAACTGTCTAAGTAAGTGAATATCTTAATTTAGCTTTTTTGTTTGCGTTTTGGTTTCACCTTACGAGAGTAGTCACACAGCAGTCTTGCATAATTCCACGTGGTGCAGAACGTCTCGAAGGGCTAGGGAGTAGGAAGTGGGAGGAAAGAGTGGGAAGGGGGGGGGGGTGTAAGGATTGGGTCTGGAATAAAACCCCTACCTATGAAGAGTGCAGTAGTTTTTGATCAGGGCATAGTATGCTGCAAGCTTTATTAACCCTCCACGCCTAAACATAAGTATGAACATATTCTCCACAGTGTTCCCAATGTATTGCTTAGGATGCTGACAAGTGTCAACAAGAATACTTTTTTTTTTTAAATCAAGAACTTTTTAGTCATTGGTCATGTTCTTAATCCTCATGACCTTATTGTGAGGCATGATCCTGCTCAAAAAGTTTGACCTAAATGTAAATCTGGGATGTCAGCCCATCAATTTCTGCTTTTGGTTTAGTCATGTCAGTTGTTCAACTTCTTGCACAAGCTTTTAATTTTAACACCAGGTGACTGGATCAAATTAATTTGCAGATCCATCAGGGAGCATGCTAAGTCAGTTATGAAGAAGATCGGTAACAAACTCACACCAGACATCAAGAGGTCTCTTGACAATGCTGTTACCATGGAAGAAGTGGATGAAGTGGTAATTAAACTTGACCACACAAGTTATCAAAACTTTACAATGAGCCAGCATTTTTGTGTTGTTAGTTAACCCTTTAACTCTGGTGACTGACCAGAACAGAATTTCTCCATACTACATCTCTACAATATCATGTAGTCAAGTGATGAGAATCAAGAAAAATATCAATTGTGGAATTACTAATTGATCCACTATCAAATTCTCCAAACTAACATAATTAGAATTGTTTGGCAGACAGTAAGGAGAATTACTAATGAGATCTTTGGAGTTAAAGGGTTAACTCTTTAAGATATGATTGTTTATTCTCCCCTCTAGCTCCTTATTGTCAACACATTTCCTTGTAAATTAGTCACAAGATTCTTGTGTTAATCCCGATAGGCACCTGCTGATGAGTTTGAGTACTCTCATTACCTGTTTGTGGGATAATGTGTGATGTTATAGGGAGAATTCAAATGTAAATCATGTCTGGGAGTGTAGGGTAAAGAGAGAAGGGACAGAGATCACTTAATATTCAAAGGCATAAAGGACTTTGTGCAGACAGGCAAAAGAGAATGGGAGTGGTTACAATACAGAAATTTTGGTCCATTCTGAGGTTCGGTAACCTTTGTGATTTATTTCAATGGATCAAAAGGTACATCCATTCAGTGTACAATCTGGAATGATTTCTTATCTTGTTATTCAGTGAGAAGCTACAATTTTGCTGCTGAAAATACTGAGATCGAATTATTAATCAAGGCTTCATATTAGACTTAACTATTCATTGTCAAATTTTAGGCTGAACATTTTCTTATATGGGAACAAGGGTATAATGGATGACATGCTATTGTTGCTAATATAAAGTAAAAGATAAGAAAGTGGTTCATTGACCTATCATATAGTATATCGCTTGATACAGAGTGCTTCACCATAAAAGGATGTAGGATATTTTAATTTTGAACTCGTTTCTTTTAATTTTATTTATTATAATGGTGTAATTGGGGAGCTGCGTATACTATGTTTGGTCAAGGATTGTGCCATTTCTTACTTTAATCACTTCACCTAAGGTGATTGTAGCAGGGGCTCTAAATTTTAAAATGGATGCCCCTTGTTTTGACACTGTTTCAGAGGAAGTGATATACACAAAATAAGAAATTTCAACTGGGAAGAGCACAAGTTTGGCAGAGTGCTTTTCAAAAGAAAGATATGAAGTTTTTTGTTGATTGAATTAAATAAATCTGCTAAGAACTGAGGATTTGTTAGGCACTGGCTCTTGCATGTCACAGTACATATATTCATTTACCAATGGGGAGGTCCATATGGGAACAAAACAGTTACTGTCCTGAGGTCTTGAGTATGGTTCTAAGGCTGATGACTGAGGGTTGTATTTAAGACCAGGGGCACACTTTTCTACCATATGGACCAACCCAGACGGCAGAGTAAGTTATTATTAAATTTTTTCAGTTGATTCGCTTTTTTCTATGAGTGAAAGATAAAATAATTCTGGAACATGGTCTGTACTGTAAAAATTGGACCTTTTACAAGTGCGCCATCAGCCAATCAGATTCAAGTACTTGACTTTTGTAGCCAGTTGAAATGCTTCAGGAAAAACAAATTAAACTTATTATTTTGTGTCTTTATTTCCTCCAATTGGCTAGTATGCACCATATAAGCAAAGTCAGAAGGGAACACATGCTGAGAGATCACGTCAGCTGGGCCTTGGTGAACCTGCTGAGCTCTTGCTGAAGAATCCTGAGGCTGTTCGGCTTGAAAAACTAGTTAAACCAGGTGTAAAAGGTACAGAGAAACCATTCCTTTATTTGCTTTGCCTACAATTTATATAGACGTAGCATGAGGAGCAGGGATGGTGCAAAGGTGAGATTGCTTGGCTTTCATTGCTGATTCTCACGCCTTGTATCCCTTGTGGGTTTTGTTTGTTTTGTTACTTTTTGTCCTTTCCCAGAGTGTCCTTCTGAGGCTACTCCAGTTCTCCTCCTTCCACCAAAACCTACTTTCTAAATTCAAATTCAACTTTGAAACAGTGGATTAGTAGAACCAACCAGTGGAATAACCACTGCTAAATTCCCATAACCATTGATGCAATTAGTTCCCTGAGTGAAAATGGATGGGGTTATATGCAGCAAGTAATGATAAGAGAGAGTGATTAGGAAAAGTGTTAAGTCAGTCCTTCAGGCTCTTCTTAATTTAGATCATACTAAAATTGATTCCTGGACCACCTTTTTCGTTTATGACTCTTGGTGTTCTAGTTCCATCTTATTGTCTTGTATATTGAGTTGACAACTGAAAGTGACCAATGAAGTTTTCCCTGATGGTTTTTGTTTTGTTTGCTCATTGGCAATTAAAATTGAGAATGATTATTCAGTGCCAGGTTAGTGGCTGAAACACTCAAGTCACTGGCTCACTAATTGAATTTAATGATTGGTATATTAAAACAAAATGTTTGCAGGAATCAGAACTGTGAGTGAGGTATCCCTTGGCCTTCAGTATATTTTAGCAGATGTCATTGCCAAAGACAGTGCAACTTTAAACTCCATTAACGCATTGTAAGTCTCAAATAATTCTGTTTATGATTTTTATAAGTCAAGGGAAGTACTTGACACCAAGCATATCAAGTTGTGATTAGGCATCAACTCCAATCTGTACAAATTTGCCAATGAGAGCAGAGAAAATTATCACAGTGAACTTGTAGGGACTCAAAATAAAACTTAAAATTTTAGTCTCAACCGATCAGATTCAAAACCAATTGCGACTTTGTCACGCGCGTTTTCCCGCGCTTTGAGCTGTCAGTTTAGTGTTGTTTTAATTCTCATTCGTTCGTTGTGATACTTTCCTTGCGTCTATGGTTTTTTTTTTTTACGACACTCAATCGAGAAGTGCTCCATTCTTGTATCTGATCGGTCAGTAGGGTGGTGCTAGTTTTCAATCACAAAGTCAAGTACAAGGTAATCAATAAAATCCTAGATTACTATCCGTATTTAATAGGAGATTGCTATAGGAGGACTTATTACTTGTTTTAATCATGTTTGATAGGTTGGAGAATAACCCAGTTCGTGTGGAAGCATCCTTGCGTCGTTCAGGCAAAAATAGAGAAAAATACAAAAAGTTCGATGGTTTTCGTAAGGCAGCGACTTCACTTAAGGCTCATCAAGTAATATGTTTTTCTTTATCATGCCTTAATATTGACAAACAACTAAAAATCTTTGCTACTTTTAAAAAAGAACTAAGTTTTCATGAATGGCGTGGTGATCTTATGAAAAACAAAAACAATTGAAATGATGGATAAAGATTCTACCCTCTTCTTTCCCCTCTCGTTACCTTTCTCGCAATTGCACCTACTTTTTCTTATGGAGTTTCATACTTAGCTTTTTCATGGATGGAAATCACTTTCCTCTGGTACAATGCAGCAACTGTGGCAAAGTCAGCACGGCACAATTTGGCGTTATGTTAAGTTAAGGCTGGCTTTCTCAGGCGATGGAGTCTGCGTCGTATTCGAAGTCGTAAGAGCGCGTCCGATTCAGTGAAAACTCGAAAATCGGAGTTGTAAGCAGAGTCATAAGCTCGATGGAATCAGGGTCGAAAGAATCAGAATCGTGTAATTTGTTTCCCCTTCCGTTTATGACTCCGACGCTTTTAAGGAGAACCAACCAATCACAATAACATTTTTGTGGCCTTTCGCTTTCGACTCAGTCAATATAGTTTGCACTAGAGAGTAAGCAACGGGGTCGTATGCGGCATCCAAATTTTTGGGTTTGATTTCACTCTATCGTATTACCGTGCTCTTCTGATTGACTCCGACTCCGTCCTTAGCGAAAACTAGCCATTAAGTGTGTTTTATTTCTCACGTTTTGTTCCGCCTCTTTCTATAGGTGCTCGCTTTAAATAGAGGAGAACAGAACAAGATTCTCAACGTTAAACGTGAGATTCCCAAAAATGTCGAGTCAGAATTTCGTACTGCTCTTCTGGAAAAGTGGATGCCCTCCAATGCATCTGGTGCAGTATGTCAATTTTTGTAAAATGGCTTAAAAAAAATCTTAAAATTAAATATGTAGAGAATAATACATAGGCACACGTAGATATGCAATTTCTCTTCGAGTCTTCAACTCGATGGCTCACTCGAACTCGAGAAGAAAAACTACATGTCTATAAGCAAACATATATTTTTGTTTGGCTATTCTATAAACACAACAGCCCTTTACTGACAAGAAAAGTCGAATGAATGTAAAAAAGGATCCACGATCTCCTGATTCAAGCGGCGCTTAGGCTCAATATGAAAAAAATGCGTTTAATTTTTACAAAAACAAACAATGGGCATAACTTTCAATTGACAAAATTCTCAGTTGTTGACTTTTTTCTTACCGATAGATCTAATCTTTTCAGGTAAACGGCAAAATCGGCCTGTGGCAAATCTTTCAGCTATCGATTTTCCTTCTCAGCCGTGAGAAATGCGATTACCAAAGCCACTGAGTGCGCAACTTTCGGTTTTTTTCTCTTCCTTATTTTGTTTTCCTGGGAATTTTAAATGTCATGTCTGTAAGTCATACGAATTTTCAATGAGTTAGCAGCCATAATCTAAGAAAATTCGACAAACAACCTTGGATTGAGTATGATGAGGGCTTCGCCGTTAATTCATCAACACGACAGAGTGGCGCGAAAGGCGAGTGACGTGTCAGTAGCTGATTGATGATATCAATCATGTGAAAAGTTATATATTTTTGGAGTGTGTTCTGACGGCTTTTCTCAGGGGTGGAAATCCTCGTATAACTCTACATGTTTTAAAGACGTCAAAATGCGTCGTAGACACTATGTTTTATTTGTTTCATTTCATTTTTGAACTGTCATTTTAAAGTTGTTTAATTTCGAATCATTAGTAAGGTTCTGGATATTTTCAATAGTTGCGCTTCATAGAATCTCAAGAATAAACATTAAAATTGTTATTTCATTTTATGTACTGTTTTAATGATTTATCAGCGCAGATAAAGAAATTATCCAAAAGTGCGGTGCTTGATGCTTACAAAAGACTCATCCAACCAAAGATCATCAGGCAAACCAGGTGATGCTACACAGTATACTGCTACACTGTATACTGCTACACAGGTAATTAAGTGTTAACAACTGGGTTGAAAACGTAAATTAGCCACCGTAAAGGGTAAAAAAGCTGACGTTTCGAGCGTTAGCCCCTCGTCAGAGCGATTAGAGGAATTGTGGGTTGTGTGTTGATTTTTATGCAGAAAGTGGGGCTACGCCATTGGTGGGAATATGGTGACGAGAAAACAGGAATAAATTAGTTAGTAGTAATCTGTAGTACCTAAAATCCACAAACCTAACAACCCAGGTCGACCCATCGTCGGGAACCTAGCTCTGAAATACTACTCCGTCTGGCCGAACTAGTACTCACACTCAATTGCTTTTCATTCGGTGGTAACTACTACAAACAAACTAATGGCGTGGCCATGAGTACTAAAATGGGATCCAGCTACGCCAATCTTTTTGTAAGTTTTATCGAACATCGATTTTTTAGCCAATACCACGGCCCAAAACCTGAACTCTACGGCCGCTACATTGACGATCGCATCGGCGCTACCTCCTCTACCAAAGAGGACCTCACTCAATTTATAACCGCCGTCAATTCCTTTCATCCGGCTCTTAAATATACCTGGAAAAATTTCCGACACTTCTTTGGCTTTTCTAGACATCAAAATTTCAATTGAAGGCAACGGCTTATGTACTAGTGTTTACTACAAACCTACAGATTCGCATGGTTACTTGTTGTATTCATCCTCACATCCATTACACGTCAAGAACTCCATACCTTTTTCACAGTTTCTCAGACTTCGTCGTTTACGTAGTGACGACTCTGATTTTTCCGAAAAATCAGAGGCAATGTGCCAGTTTTTCGATAAACGTGGCTATCCTGTTTCTGTCGTTCAAGCGGGCTACCACCGTGCCCAACAAATCGATCGACAGGCAGCACTACAAACGGCCGAGAAGGAAAACACTGACCGCATTCCATTTACTCTTACATTTCACCCTCACAACCACGCAGTTAAATCTATCATCCTTAAAAATTTTAAATTATTCCAAAACGATTCAGAGACTGGCACTATCTTTTCGCAACCCCCACTTATTTCATTCAAACGTGACAAAAACATAGGCAACTTTTTAGTCAGGAGCTCATTTCAAACCAATGACCAATCTGGAACTTTTAAATGCGCTCGCTCACGATGCAAAACTTGTCCTTTCATTCACAACGTAGAGAAAATATCGGGAACTAAAAGATCCATTAAGATCATTGATCACTTTACGTGTACCTCCGCCAATGTTATTTACTGCATAACTTGCACTTATTGCAATAAGTTATACATCGGCGAAACAGGAAGACGACTGGGTGACCGATTCCGAGAACACCTTCGCGATGTGGAAAGAAATGACAAGGATGCATCCAAACCAGTCGCTAGACACTTTAATCTTCTTAATCATTCTAAACAGCATATGGCAGTTTGCGGCCTTTCCTTACATCTAGGCAGTTCGGAAAGCCGCAAAACACTAGAACAAAAATTTATATTCCAAATCGGCACCCTTAATCCCCACGGAATCAACGAGCGCTTTTCATTCAACTAATTTATTGCTGTTTCTCGTTACCATATTCCCACCAATGGTGTAGCCCCACTTTCTGCATATAAATCCACACACAACCCACAATTCCTCTAATCGCTCTGACGAAGGGCTAACGCTCGAAACGTCAGCTTTTTTACCCTTTACGGTGGCTAATTTACGTTTTCAACCCAGTTGTTAACACTAAATTACCTGCTATACTATCCCACCGACGCAGCAACACAGTTTCTTTAGAAACTTACCCCTTTATACTGCTACACAGTTTACTGCCTGTTTGAGTTTGGTATGATAATCAAGATTCCTAGTACCAGTGATAGCTTTTAGTGCGAAACAAGTATGATGAGTGTCGAATTTAATTCATGATAACGTTGGCGTTGTTTGCTTCCTTTACTAATTGGTTCAGAAACTGTTAACAACACTCTCAACCAATCAGGTGCATTATAATATTACATGAAAAGTAATTGTGGTTAGGTCACGTGTTCCACGTTTGAGGAAGTTCGTTTCTTTACAATGTGAATTATCATAAGTCTAATAAGGTATTTTCCTCCCCAAAGATGTGGAATATGATGATTTGAATTTTAATTTAAATTTGACTGTTTTTTTTTTTCATTATTTCCTTGGAAGAGTATCTTTAACAAAACGGGCTGAAAAGGAGAGTGTCGATATATTTGTGATGAACTTGTATCGTCTCCTCCTTACCCCACCATTGAGAGGAAAGAATGTTATAAGTCTAGACCCAGGCTTCTCCCATGGATGCAAGTTAGCGGTTCTTGGTTCTGCAGGTGAATAACAGACAAACGTAAAGACAAACCAGCAAATAAACAGACAATCAAGCTGACAAAACAACAAGATGACAAAAAATACACAAACCTCGACAAACAGTAGTTATGAAGCACGAAGAAAATATTAAGTCTTTATCAATATCATTTACAATTTCTCATTCCAATATAATGCACATTTTGAATCGATCTCCATGGAGTCCTAATCCTCTCAAAACCAATATGTTAATCAACAGGGAAGTGATGCAAAAAAAAAAATAATAATAAAAATAATAAGTCTTAGCTGGATGGTCTTATATAAAATGACCACCAAATTCCCTCCAATGCGCTGTGTATTGTTTAGCATCCGGACAGAAGAATCTCACGATGATAAGGCGGAGTACACTTGTTCTTTTGGTCCTAATACAGAAAAAAATGTCTTTTCTTTTGTTCAACAGGTTGATTTGTGACGACAATGAAATGCCTTTTTTAAATTTCTCACTGCAGGCGAGGTTTTAGGGACAGGTGTGATCTTTCTTTTTGGGGAGAACAAAAACCAAGCGCAAGCAAAGGAAACTGTGATAGACCTTGTTCTAAGGCACAGGTTAGTTTTGTTTTTTGTCGGTAGTTTCTATTACAATTTCATTTTACCTCAGGTCTCTAACTTCCATAAGTGACCAACACAGAATCTCCTCTTACAATATCAAGCAAGCAAGTGATGAGATTGTTAATTAAGGAATTACCAGTTTATCTAATACCCAGTTTTCTGAAGTTGCATTTTATCTTTAGATTTTTATGGTAAACAATAAGGGAAATTACTGGTGAGATCTGAGAGTGAAAGGGTTAAGTGAATGGGAGGAAAAGCATACCTCACTGGTTTGTGTGGGTTTATTTCTCGTATTTTGCTTGGGACTTATTTCAGTTAGCATCACGTGACCAATGAGAATAATTTTGGAGAAACGTGGCCGATTGGATATTTTTAAGCCTACTTGCAGTCACTCTTACGAACATGTTTTTATTTTCAGTTGTGACTATATAGCCATTGGGAATGGCGTTGGATGCCGGGAAACTGAAAATTTTATTAGTAAACTCATCGAAAAAGGAGCATTTGCACCTCGTGACGTTGCTTACTGGTAAGTACCACGAATAAATATCACCCACCTTGAGAGATAAAAAAAAAAAATGAACCGACATCCCTTGCAGGATGACCAAGTATATGTAGATAAAAATGCTTCAAAATCGGAACGTTTTTGCGAGAGCTCTTCTTTTACGGAGTTATGCAGCGTTCTTACGTCCTATTGTAATGTTAACCCTTTAATTCCCATGAGAGACCAAGACAGAATTTCTCCTTACAACATCAATACAATATCAACCAGATTAGTGATGAGAATGAAGAATAATATCAATTTGGAGATAATTAGTTCATCCAATACTAAATTGTCTGGACTAAGATTATTAAAATTTTATGGTTAACATTAAGGAGAGTTACAAATTTGATCTGGGAGCTAAAGGGTTTAGTAGGTTTTTAGTTGATACGATGACAGTTACAAACTGCATGTACGATTTTACGTACTTAATGATAATATGTTTCAGTATCGTCAGCGAAGATGGAGCCTCTATTTACAGTGCGTCTCCCGAGGCAGAGGCCGAGCTGCCAAGCCTCGATATAACCCTGAGGGGTGCTGGTAAGTATCTCCCCTTCTCAATTTCTCAAACCTTTACCCAGAACTATCTTTGGCTTTAGAAACTAAACAAGGTTTATCGAGAAAAGTCCATGTCAATTTTAATATTTAGAATTATAAAACTTGTAGATAATTAAGGGATACTTTAGTTGGTCTCATCTGGCCAGCTAATCATGTCACGCCAAAAGCACCATCCATTTGCTTGATATATGCAGGCGTGTGGATATGATGATCGTGTTGTAATCCTTTTTCATTATAATTATCCATGTTGATATTTTAGTTTCAATTGGGCGGAGACTGCAAGATCCTCTCGCAGAATTAATAAAGATTGAGCCCAAGCATCTGGGTATTGGAATGTATCAGGTAAGAGAAAAACGTCCAAGGTACGATGGAATCCTGTTTACTTAAATCCAATTTAGATTCGGCCTCATTCTGTCGTTGTTGTTGTTGTTATTGTGTTTTTTTTTTTTCGGTGTTTCGGCTGCTGTTTATCTTCTGATGTTGGTTTGCTGCAGCATGACATCCCCGAGAAGTTGTTACGAGAGGCCTTGGACGGAGTGATAGAGGACTGTGTCAGCTTTGTAGGAGTTGACTTGAACGTGGCAGGAGTCTCCATGTTAAGGTATTTTGTTTGGTGTGCTTAAAAAATTTAGCCATAAATGAAAGATAACGACTCATTTTCCTCTTAAGGCGCATAGCTGGTTTAAATGAAAAGAAAGCGAAGGCTATTTTGGCATGGCGCGAGGAGAATGGTGCCTTCGTAAACCGTGAGCAGTTGAAGGAAGTTAAAGGAATTGGATCCAAAACGTACGAGCAATGTGTAGGCTTTGTCAGGATAATGAATACTCCACCACCCCAGCGCAATTCTACGAAAACATCCGCCATTGGTCAAGAAACGGTTATTACAAGTCCTGACGGAGGAGAGAAGACGAAGACCGGTGGTAAGAAGAGGAAGCGTGAAAGCAGCGAAGAACAAGGATTGAGGAAGAAACGGATGAAAACTGTTGTAAGTCAAAACTTTCATCCCGAGCCGTTGGATATGACCTGGATTCACCCCGAATCTTATCCTGTGGCGAGAAGGTAAATTGCACGTGACAAAATTGCATAAAGACGTATCAAATTAGCTTTAGAACAGGCATAATTAGTTTAAGCGCTGCGAGTCAGGGTAGATTCAAAGAATGCAACTACCGATCGTTATCCGTCGAAATCGCTCAAATTTGCAGAATTATTTCTCACTGCTGAGAAAATAGGGAAAAAAAAGAGCCGTTATGTTCCTCATCCTATGGTGATGTTTTGAAAGTCCAATCTTCAAGTGCTTCCTAGTATACATATGCAACACATTTTAAGTACACAGGCTTTGCGTGACGTAGGAAGCAGCAACGAAAACAGTTATCTGTTACAGCTTACTTTCGGTGAGAAGAAGATGGTCAGCTATTGGCGTGCGTTGCTATAGCAGATTATTGATGATGAAACTTGTTTGGTTGTGTCGCTATTTAGCGTTATGAAGATGTTGGGTATTCTACCAGAGCAGATTGGTAAACCGGAAGTTAAAACAGCGATTGACAAATTTCTTCAAACTCACAGTAAGTTAGGACCTCCAAGGTCTCCCTTCCGTGATTGATGATATGAGTAATAATTCCCTTAATTAGATACCATGTGTTCTTACACTGTTGAGTTGGAGAATTGCTTGTGTAACATACAGGCAAGAAAGTAAAAGTCCCGGTATTTAAAAAAAAATACATCCAGGGAAAATTCCCCGGTAGAGGCAGTGTCCAGAGTGAAAAATTCCTCCATTTTGGAATTCCCCCTTGTCTTTTTTTTCAAGATGAGTGTTTGTTGCTTTGGTTATCTTAATTCTGTCATTGGTGGATTTAGCTGAATGGACTTATTGTGATTGTCTGCTTTAACTGTCCATTACAGATGTCTGATTACAGCCCACTGTCCGACTCGGTGTCCGATTACAACTCTATAGAATAATTAGTGGAAGATAAAGCAGCTGATGCATCATCACATTTGAGGAAATTGTAACGGTTATGATATGTTCAGAAATTGTACCTCTGGGGTTTTAAATCTTTGTATAAGTCTGAGTATTTTTTGCTACTGATTTTGTTTTGTTACGTAGAAATTGATAAATTGGCGGCCAAGAACAACGTGGGTATTGCAACATTGCAGCATATTTTGGATGGTCTCAGACAGCCAACAGATCACGACATAAGAGTCAGTAAGTAAAACGACAACCCCCTCTCCAACAACCTTCCTTAACGACTAATTCGAATGAAACAATAGTCCTTTCACAGCAGAAGGATGAAAATATAATTGAAAGGTAACACAAATCCTCTCACTCTCTAAGAATAGAAATATGTAAAGAGCGGAGAGTGAAATGAGTTAATGATCTCAGATAGTTTTCTTTTTAACCATGAAACTTCCGTGAGTGACCAATATCTCCTTACAATATCAAGCATCAAGTGGAAACTATCAAGCATCAAGTGATGATATATATTTATGAAGGATGTGTAAGCACTAAGCTACCCCGAATGATCCCACAACTGTGGTATCATCCAAGCCATGCTATATATGTGTGCTCTGTTTTGTTGCTGAGCACGCACGAAGTGGAGAAACGGAGAAACTCGAGACGTAGTCGAGTGTTTCTCCCCACTTCTTGAGTGCTCTAGCTGCTTCCTAAGTACTTTTCAACCGAACAGAGCACTGTCAAGGCTTCTCTATTTGTTTTACAATAAAGAATCTGTTAAATTTCCTACGTATTACTTTCAATTTTCGAAACAAACTTTATTTCCAAAGCGAACAACAGTGTCGTCAGCATTCTCTATACTCTCATAAAGCACGCTACAATAAGCCAATCAGAAACCATGATAGACTGGCTAAAATAATCTGATTGCCTGTACAAGATTAAGGCTGTCAAAAATGTCAAACCATCGAAGTTCAAAAACCATCAAAGTTCACATTTTGCAATAGTTTACAAAGTTAAATAGTTCGGCAGGTGGAAGTTAACACTTTTGCCTGAAGTCCTTTAGTCTCGAATACAGAATCTGAAAATGAAATATTCAGTGAAATCCAGCCGAATGGTGGCTCATAAAAACACCCCATTTTTTTCACTTGACAATTAGAAAACAAACTGTTCAAGCGTGTGTTCTATGAATGAACGACAGCCGAATTTACCGGAACATGAAAATTGCTTAGGATAACAGCGCAGTGACTGATGTGGCCTTCCACTAATCACATCGGAAAGGATATCAAAGCAAGCTCTTGGTTGTTCTCTCAAAGGGCGGCTAAGGCTTACTTGATGACCGGAGATCGCCATGATGAGCTAGCCGCGTTGTATCTCGGCATGACAACGTCATGATTAGTATGAGTTTTAACAGCTATACCAGTTTGGCTGTATTTTGCATCATTCCCGTTTTGCTCTGTTTTGTTTTTGAATACGCAACTTTATATACTACACGAGTGTGAGCTGTGTTTAATTTTTATTACCGTACGTAAACTTGCAGTCTAACTCAGTGTGAAAACCTTCAGAACTCGGACTGTCCATTTATTTTACTCTTTGAGGATTTTTGTCTCTACTCACGTTATAATAACTTCAATTGCGAGCACGCTATTTCAACCATTGACAGAGTGCGTTATATCAGAACTTTATTATAATATAATTTAGGGGATTATTAGTTGATTCAATACCGAACACTCCGAAGTAATATCATACAAATTGCATTGGAAATTGTGGAGATAATTATTTGTGAGATCTTGGTAGTGAAAGGGTTAGAGAAAGGCAGGGACCTCATATATGTAAAAACAAAATAGGATTTTTGTATAAAAAATATCGGTAAAAATACCTTGCAGACTTTAAAATAACTCTGTATCTGTAGAGGTTGAGGCACAGTGATAATTTGAACCTGAGGTTTGTTTTGAGGAACGATTAACTATAGACCTAATGCTCAAAAATAGTTTCCCTTTGCCTCTTCTCTGATTAGATTTCCAGAAACCTTTGTTCAAAAAGAACATCACCTCACTGAAAGACATTCAGCCGGGTTCTCAGCTTCGCGGTCGCGTCACGAATATGATTTCATTCGGTGCATTCGTAGACTGCGGTGTTGGCCAGGATGGCTTGCTACACAAGAACGACATGGGACAGTATGAAGGAAAAGTTGGCCTTGGAGATATAGTTGAAGTCACTGTTGAAAGTGTTGATAAAATGAAACAAGAAATTCGTCTGGTTCTTAAGGAAATTTCCTCGAGTTTCAATCCAGAGTTGCTCGTTTCAATGGCAAATTTATCTTAGGGTTACATGCTTTGCGGATTTTCTTCATGGGCCATTGTTGTGGGTTAAATTCGACTTCACAAGTTCAAACAAAAGCCTTTTGTTGTTTGTTGCGCTGAGGAAATTGTGCCGAAACTCGACGAACATGAATTTCAAATCGTCGCAAAATTGTCGGCGTGCCAAATTAGCGGCACTTGGGGAGAGGGGTTGGAAAAGTTGCTCATAAGCGTGCTGTTCACACAGGGGTACCCAAGGGAGAAAATGCCTTCACTATGCTTGGTCTCTCAGTATATTTTTTTCATCAGCGAACCAGTTGATTATAAATTTATTAACACAATAAGGATGCTTTGTTGTTAACAACATTCACGAACTATACTCGGCAAGAGGACGAGAGGAAAAAAAGCAACAATTCACTATTGTTATTAACCCCAAACAAGATACCTGGAAATGCTGAATTCTTTATACTGTACTTTGGATCAGTTGATAATAGCGCGCAGCACAACGCCGCAAAACGATGAAGCTTTTATCGATGGTTTCACTTGGTCAAGAGTTTTGTTTCTCTTATCAAAGAAGCGCTAGTCTTAAGCGCTAGTCTTAATACTATCACGCTTTCACTCTCGTAACGTAAAGAAAGAAGAAGAAAATTTTGTGCTGGGGAAAATACCACTTAGGAATTAAAAAACGCTCAACTTAAGATGTTGTATTTAAAATGATCTTTAAAGGTTAATGTTCTAATTTAGTCTTGCAGTGAAAACACTGGCGGCGCGCGCGGCTTTTAACAAAGAGGTGATAGTTTTAAAACTATCTAGTTTTAGTCGTAACGTAAAACAAAATAGAAGAAAGAATTGGCGTTTGGGAAAATACTTCTTAGGAGTTAAGAATAACGCCGAGTTAAATGGCTGGACTAAAAAAATCAGTGATATTTGCGGGTTCAGTCGTTCTACTTTAGTCTTCCAGTGAAAACTCTGGCGGCGTGCGCGGCATTTAACAAAGAGGTGATAGTTTTAAACTGCTCTGCCTTCCTTTTTGTCGACAATAGAAAATCGCATAATTAACGTTACTATTGTTGCCGTATGATAATTTTATGTTCTTTCAGTGCGTGGCCATAAAGACAGCTATTTTTCAGTGATCATTAAGTGAGCTTTGTCAAAGTTAGATCTCGTTATTGCGAAAAAAATGTCGAAGTACTACGAAGTCGCAAAAATTCTGGCTGTGCGTTCCGTTGACGGACGTAAAGAGTATCGGGTGAGATGGAAGGGTTTCGGAAGCAAGGACGATACTTGGGTGCAGGAAGACGATTGCAACAGCGCAATGAAGAACTATGCGCGATCTTCACTTAAAGGTGAGTAGATTACAACAGGAACGAATTTACTTTGCTTGAAGGCTAGTTTGTTCGAGACTAAACGTTTCTCTTGGTCTTTTTTCAGGAAAAGAAAAAATGATCGATTATCTCGTCGGTGAGATTGGACAGAAGCTCTCCGTTCGAACCGCCCCAGAAAAGGGATACATTCGACGCACCACCATCAGAGTTCCCATGGATCTAGAGGACTTTGACGACCTGTTTAGTGGTCTGAGTCGTGATAGGAGAAGGTTTGATGTAACGGCCGAGGACCTCGACAACCTTCTGCCTGATGGATGGTCCGAACGAGCGTTCCGCACCACCACCAGATGTGTTGTTAGTCGACAGCAGCCCATAACCATCCGGTTCGCCAATCAGAGAAAGTTGCACTACGATCATTCCAAGTGTCCACGCTGCCAGTGGTCGGGAATTGGCGAGAAACCCGCTCTTTGCCAAGCAAGGAAGACCTGGCCGATCGATCTGAGTTACTTATTTGTGACATTTAGCCGTGAAAGGAGTCACCAAGAGCAAAGGAAGAATGGTACGTTGACAAATATCAGCCGAGGTTACATTTGACGATGTATTTCAGTTTTATTACATCGTTTGGAATTTACATTCTTTTCCATAACAATACCGTGGTTTATTTTATCATCGTTCGTTTCATTTGATGATCATAGTTTCTAATTTTCGTTTTTGTTTAATTCACAGAGAAAATCGACCTGTCCTGGATAAACTCAAGTTCAGATGAAGAATAGACTGGATGCATGGCGTTCAACAAGTCCACCGACAACAAACAAAACGGCTCTTTTAGGGGCCACCAAATAAAACAAAAGTAATTAACCAATTGCATATATCACGATTTTCCATTCCCCCTTCAATCTGTCCTCTTTTTAAGCACATATAAAGAGTATTAATACGAATATTAAAACATAAACCAAAACAAATTAATGTGAGAAACATGCGCTGCTGAGTGGGTTTTGTTGAGCAGACATGATTTAATCAAAGATATCCAATATCTGCCCCCTGTGATAGAGAGTTCTTCTTTGAGATGAAGGGTCGTATTGCCTCTTGTGCCGCAAAGACCGAATTGGCCATCTGCTGTCAGCGAAGTTGTTCAAAACCTCCTGTGTTTCTTCCTTGGTTAACAGATTGGTGCTTTTAACAACATTAAATTCATTTTCTTCCATAACTGGAAACCTCAAGTTGTCTATGATGTCATCTCCAAGGATTTGACGGCGTTCCACTGTATCAAGTCCGAGCTTTTTACATTGGTTTGCCGCCCACTTATTGATGGCAGTGAACAATTCAATTTCCTTGACGTTGAGTGTGTTCCTTTTTACCAATTCAATCAAGTCTGATCGGTCCATTTCGAAGAACTCGCTTGCTTCCAAAACATCTTTGGCTTCTTTATCTATAAATTTCCAGCAAGAGCGCCAGAGAGACTTATTTTCAATTAACTTGGAGTGTTTCAAGACACAAAAGATGTTACTTGAATCCAGATGCTCACGCAAAAATAAAATGCAGCGGTTGGTCAGCGAGGGAATCATGTATTTCTCTGCCAAATAGAGTAACTGCAAAATATTGTCCCCATTGAAGCCAACTTCCTCGGTGTAAATGTATCGCAAGAACTCCATCATCCCTTGATAGTCGCAGTCAGGGAGATCTATATAATTATTTCTCTCCGCCAATATGCCACAAAACATCACGTAGAAAACCGGGCTTGCAATTCAAACAAGTTTCATTCGTGACCATTCACACAAATTTCATTTGGTTTCATCACTCTTTGTCAGTCTCTCAGTTGCGACATTCTGTGTCTTGACCAACCCTCCCTGAGTAGCAAGTGACCTTGAACAAAAAGTAACTCCCTACTCCTCCCCAGGGTAAGATTTGACATACACGCGCTTTCGCTAAATATTCAAATTTCGCGCTCGTGCAGTAATCGGCTATGTTTGAATTTACCTCGTGAATTTTGCTATTGTAATGGCAGCGAGTTTGAATTTCCCTCGTGAATTAATAAGCCATTGTTTGGCTCTAAAGCTATTGTTTCAAGATATCCTTTTATGGATATTTGAGATACTAAACAAAGGGCATTGTCTTTGAATTTGACCAGCTTTTCTTGATACATTAAAACATTTTTAGTGACAAACATATTAACATGTTTTGTTTATGCTTCTTTGTAAGTGCGGTGCTTTCAATGTACAATCACTATCGGTCTTACATTTACCTTAGATGAACTTGAAATCCCAGTCAATCTTATGAGAAATCTTCAACCTCGCGAGTCACTTTGAGCGAATCTGCACCTTTCTGGATTGGAGCCGTCACTAACTTTGTTCATTAAAGAAATGGTTAGCTTTATACTTGTGATAAGAATTGTTAAAAAAAGGAAAAGAAAAGAAAAGAAAACGAGAAAGATGAAATCCCACTCGAATCGAATCGGATGCACAATGAATTGTTTATCTGTTTTGTTAAAAGGGAAAATCCTACATAATGATGCTGGAGGCATTAAAAAAGAGTAATTAAACTGTATTTTCTCTATAACTTGTCTCTAATAATTGTCTTCCACCTTACGCTATCAAAAACAGTAGCTTCAGCACAACATGGGACATTAATGATGGCAATATACTTCAGCCACGTGTATCTTAAATGATTTTCCCAGGAATCAAGTTAAGACACTACTTATTCGTTTTGCACAAAGGAAAAAGGAGAGAAAATGTCAGAATCCCCACAGGCATTTGGAGACTATTTTATCATAAGCCCCTACAACCATAGTTGGGCAACTATTCCTCTAAAAAAAGTCAACCTTTCAATGCTAAGCCGGCTAACAGAGAAGGCCAAAACTTTTCATTAAATGTTCGTTTTACGTTGCTGTCAATCATGCTTTGAGTTTGTCGAGGCCAAAATGCCCCTCGCTGGATGTGCCCCCAAAAAATCGTGTAACATGTTCGCCTGCACTTCACCAGATTTTTAGCATACCCTAACACTGGATTAAATCGTACAACATACAATGAAACCACTGATGAACTTAACTTTTTTTTTTCTTTCATGGCCTTCCATTCAAAACCTTACTAAATGAAGAAATGAAACTGTTCATTCCAATTAGCCCCCTAATTGAGCGTAGTAAAGGAGATAAAGGCTTGGAAGTTCTTTTATATGTAATGTAGAGAAGTTTACGAGTTTGCGAAGCAAAGAACAAATGATATTTTACCTAAAGTTTTCCTGTTGAGCTGTCATAAAAAAAAAAACAAAACAGGGCTGGGCAGGGCAGCACACCAACCGACAGTCAAAACTTTTAAGTACATGAAAGTTTACTTTGACTTCACTTATTCGATTCTTTTAGCTTTACATAGTTTTCAACAAAATTGATGGTGTATACACAAACAACAACAACAACAACAACAACAACAACAAATAGAAACATTCGGAAATTACGTGGATCCGAAACCAGATAAGTGTCACTACCCTTCTGAGGAGACAGTACTGTGCATCACAGAACAAAGGAATGGCAAAATAAAACAAATGCGAAGACAAAACTGATACAAAGTCATTCGCAGATGAAGTTCATTTACAATCTTAAACGTGTTCAACTTCATTCTACAGATCAGCACCGAGAGGGACACGACATGCCATGAGATCTTAAAGCTATGCGACAGAACTTAGCACTCGAGACATTATTTCCATGGATACGTTTTCCGCCTGTTGCTTGAATTTCTTTGTGTAAAATTTGCAGCATTCGTTGTATTTTGCTACGGCTAATTTTTTTGGCCGACATACGGCTATGGGTTAAACCCCAATGAGTCCTTCTTACTGCGAAGTACCTGAACGAATTACTTATGATTATTCCTCCCAGAATAACATGAACAATACTTATACCACTGCCTACTACTGAAAGCTTAATTCGCTTCAAGTTTCTTTCCAACTTGAAACCATGGTGACTGACTGACTTAAAAAAAAAGAAGAAGAAGAAGAAGAAGAAGCGAAAAGCCAAAACAAACAAACTAAAAACATCGAGAAAAGTAATGATGCCCCTATGTACCCCTATAAGCTACTTTGCGTGGATTGAGATGAAAAATAATATCGAAAGAATGTCTTAGAATTTTTTTGCATCTTCTCAGAGTGCTACACAGCAAAAGCCACAAATAGAATTTTTTTTCGTTCCCCAAGTTGTTTGATTCTTACAGACTAGTTCTTAATTAGCAAAACTATGACTTATGCAAGGAAGGACACATCCAAAGCAACTTTTGCATATTTGCCCATTTCCAGAATATCTAAGTTTATATGTAAGGTTGTGTGATCTCTTTGTGTTGTTGCATACCGCATCAGCACTGCAGTTATGTGTTCCTATTTCACACTCGTCGAAGGTTAATTAGGCAAACTCAAAACTGATCCTTTTTGCGCTTGCTAGCATTCACTTTTGAATTATTGACTTAATAGTAGAGAACACAACAGCCCCTGTAGCTCTAAATTTACCATGCAATATTACATTGCACCACATGTGCAGGTCGATCCGTCCCCAGAATATTCAGGTTTACATTCCTAGATGCGCAAACCCTTATTACCCTGCATTGTTATGATGTCAGCAGCTTTTGTTTTCATAAATTGCACTGATAATAAAGAAGACCAGTATGTGTCTTCAGATTCAACATACAACACCTCACGTGTTAAGGTTCATCTGCACCCAGAAAATTTACTAGTTTACATGTACTTCTTCATTTCTACATTTGATTCCACAACATTTCTGCTATCAGCATCAGCACCGCAGCTCTGCAGGTCTTTGTAAACTCATCAATATCAGAATAAGCATTATTTCATCGTGAATAAATTCTGTACCACTGATTTTGCTCTTATAAATTATCCTAATCGTATCAAGTGGGACAATCTCTGTGGCCCCACATTTAATTCGCAATATCTCATTGCATTACCTTTGCAGGTCCATCCATCTTCAGAGTATCCAGGTTTGCATTCACAGTTGTGCGATCCCTTTGTATTGTTCCAAACAGGAACGGGACTACAGTTAGGCTCTTCTGTAGCACTTTCGTTAATATCTAAAACAACATAATTATTTGATGTTATAATGTCGGTGACATTTGTTTTCAGAACATTAAATCGCTAATATATAACACAACAATCTATGTGCTAACATTTAGCGTTCTTGTAGACATTGTACTGATAATTTGCAATACAACAATCCCTCTAGCCCCATATTTAATAAGCGATATATATTGCATTACCTTTGCATGCCCATCCGTCCCATGAAAATCCTGGTTTACATTTACAGCGGCACGATCCTTTGGTATTGCTGCTCTTCTGTAGCACATCCGTCGATATCTGAAGTTACATCATGCTGATTTTAATTACCATTGAAAAAATTTAGATATTGCAATACTTTTGTAAAGTAAAAGGAGAAGTTTTGCGCATATCCTCTCGTGTCATTTTTTATTTTGTTATAGGCTGAGAGCAGATTAATCGAATAAATCATTTAGTACGAAACCATTTTTTTTAAGCCCGTCCGTCCATCACCAGAATATCCAGGTTTACTTGTATACGATACTTTGGCATTGTTACAAACAGCATCGGCACTGCAGTTGTACTTTTCATTTTGTAACATATTGGTCGGTAAAATATTGGTCAGTAAAAAAGAAAGAAGATCTGAAAAAAAAAATGTCGCAAGGCATGCTATTCAGAGAATAATATCGTGTAGCAGTATCCAGCTTTCTTTGCCAATGGCCTAGACCAGGATTGAAACGTAAAAGCATACTTGTCAAATAGTGATGATTGCACTTCTTGAGCGCAATGCAAAAAGGTCCAATAATAAAAAAACCAATTCACTCACATCCTTGGTTTTGTCTTGTTGAAGATTCTACGATCTAGTTTATCTTAACTTACGCAATAATTGACCTTTGACGTCATCAATTCGAATCACGTGATTTATCAGGCGTTGACCATCAGATGCTTTAGCGGTCTCAAATTCCAAAAAGCAACAACTGTCCGTGTGAAAATGAGATTTACTTATCATTTTGGGACACTTTTTTTTCAAATGACTAATCTTAATCTATAAATATTGGGGAAGATAAGGTTGATATTAGCTGAATCCCAAAAATGGAGACAAAGACATACAATATTAATAATTTGAGTGGTAGATTTGAAACAAGTAGTGGTTTGACCTTCGGTAGATATCGCAGTTAAACTTTTGAATCAGATTATAAGCAATCGGCGCTCCCTCCATAAACCGTACCCAGGCTTGCAGAATTTTTGGTACGACGATCTACCAGTTGTTAACGGACAACGTATTGACAGGTAGGTTGTCATTTAAGTCATATGCTCATGTTCTGCATACTTTCATCGCCTTTTCAATTACAATACTTAAACAGATAATAACACTTAAAAAAAGGTAGGTTGGCTTTAAGTAAGGTAAATGCTACCAACCTCCTGAAAAGACCGCGGCATTGAGCACCACTGACGTAAAAGAACAGCAAAATAATATGAAAGCATAGGGTATGCAGGATAAAAAAAAATCATTCGCAGATGTTGACTGAAGTTGTGGAGATGGAGAACCTACGCAGTAAATGTAATACCCTGAAATGGAAATTGCATCAAAATTGACTTTTAGGTTGCTTTATAAATTCACAATAGTTCCGGATATCTTCCTCTTGAGGCATCAATTCTTAATAAGAAGTTTATGACAGTTTATATTAACCTTGTCTTAGAATCATTTAGAACAAGTCATTTTTAATATCCCATGTCTGTTATGGACATTTTTAAGCCTCATGCAGTTGAAGTTTTAAAATTCGAAATTAATTGAAATGGATAAAATATTGTGCAATTTTATTTTCTAATAATTGCTAAAGTTATTCTAACTGGTAGAGTTTTTTCTTCCAGCGAACTGGCGTGAACTTGCTGGTTAACTTGTTAAGGAATTCTTTTATAGAACAATAATCTGAACTTTAAAGAAATAAAGCATTACATTTACATTACATACGAAAGCACTATCAGAGACACAAAAGGTGAAAAGAGAGAAACTATCCTTCGTTTCCCTGCAATTTGTAACCACATAAAGGGATTTGTTAAATCGATGATAATCTTGGTAATTTATAGGTAAACACTAGATGATTAATGATTTGTGACTATAAGTTCCAAAATGGTAAGTGTACTTAGAGACTGTTAAAGGTCTTATGGTGATCTCAGGTTTCCTCTCGTCAAGGCAATAAAAAGAATTAAGTAAATAGGTATCATTTATCATTTAAGTCATTTACCATTATATAAAACATTTCAAAAGCATTAAACTCTTATGCGGGCAGTGTGCGCGCTCTGATTGCGTTGCATCATGGTCTTAAAAGAAAAAAGTAAGTGATTTCCATTATGTCGTGATGGAGCGAACGTCTATGTATGGTGGCCGCGAGAATAGCGTAAATTGACAAAGAATGTAATGGGGATTCACTGACTATTGCCGTTCCTTCGAAAATAATAAAGTGTTGAAGGGCCTGCACAACTCCTGCCATTCCTCCGTCACGAATTCGTTTTTAGAGGGCAAATGAAGAGATGCAGAAAGAATCGAAACTGTAGTATTTCCTGAGAATCTATGCACGGACGGCTGTGTGTATTACAGCAGAGTCAGACATTACATTCCTAGACGGGAGTTATTTATCAAGGAATCGACCCTTACATACCCAACGCATCACAGAGAAAGCCTTTCTGCTATAACTTTTTTTGAGTCATTCACCAGGAGTTGATATAGGATTCGTCACAGGAGAATAGTTACGCCTCCTATATATAAGCTGTTTAACTATTTTTCATGTTTTTGCTTTTTGTTATGTCTTCCTGTTTGTCTGATTGTTTTTTTGCTCCGTTTTGTTTTGTTAGTTTATCTTCCTTTTACTATTACTTTCCTATGATTTATTTGCTGATCTTATGAACGTAAGTTTCACCACGAAACGGTGTGTTTCCCCTTAAACAAATGATTTCTTTATGTTTGATCTGTGTAATTTTTTATTTTACTCAATTAAAAAAAAACATGCAGAACTTCTCTTTTGTGATATCTTTTTACCGAGTTGTATGGGATACATTATCATTACACAAGATCTGCATCGAAAGATCGCGTGTTTATGGTAAATATGATTTAACATTCAATTCGCATTGTGTTTTAAATTCAAATTACGAACCAGTTGAATTGTGGCTCTGGTCATAAGTTATAATCAATATGTGTAAATGTTACTTTATCACGATTCTCTAATTTCCTTTTTGATCATCTCTTGAATATTACTTTACGCAAATGCAAGTGTTATATTAGTGCGTGTTACATTCTGTATAATCGATAAAATGTTCTTGATTGCCAATGTGTTTGTTGATGTTGACGAAGGTGTTGATGTTGTTGATCACCGTATGCACTTTTTTCTCGTTACTGGACCAATATGTATCCCATGGCTTTGATGTGTACCTCTCTAGCATCTATTCCACACGTGTTGTTGTCATCACGCGGTCCTCCTGTTCCGAACCCGATTCTGGAATCAACATCCCCGCATCCGTTATTGTTATTGGCGAGAATACCAATCCTTGCTTTGCAAGCTCTATTCTTCCAATAAGCTCCCTCCGGTTCAAGATTAAACCCTTCCTTGTTACAGTAACGGTGTAAGTAACCCTGTGAACCAATCAGTGACTTCCATTTCTTAGGACCCAAAAAGGTGGAGCGGTGTTGCCCATCAGCAATCAGCGAGTACAGGGAATCGGCTGACTTGTTTATGACAATAAACCTGAGATCTCCGTCAATCTTCATACCGAGACAGATCTTGGAGAATGATGTGTTCCAATAGGTCGGTAACTTGGTCTCCACTGTGTCAAACCCAGTCTCTCCTCCAGGAAGATTATATTCTATCTTGTTGCTCCAAAAATCAGAATCAAAATGAAAAGTTCCCTAATTGGGAATAAAAATAGACAATAAAAATCAAATATGTCAGTCAATCCCAGCGAGTAACCCGCACCAAAAATTAAAAGCCGATTTGAACTAAATTAAAACACAACAATTACATGTTTAACTGAGATTGGGTGAGATTACAACGAAAGTCAAATTTTGAACTCGAAACTTTTATCGTAAGTTTCTTAAGATGCTCGTACCATACCATAGATCTTTTAGAAATCAATTAATGCTATCATAAGTAATAAGAAAAATCAAAAGATTATTTGATAAATAGAAAAAAAAATACCTTCTTGCCATCAATCTTCATAACAGGGGTCCAAGATCCCACTCCACATCCAAAATCCCCCACGTGACAGAAAATGGAAGTAAATATCGAATCAATATGAAGTGTAACCACGCCACTCTTGCTGAATCTATTAAATAAGATTAAGGTAGATATAAATGTCAAACTCTGGAACCTACTAGGTATGTGAAATTTCATCTGAGTTTTCAGTTGGAAAGACTGAATATTAACAAACAAATCGGAATCAGCTTGGGTAAATTAACTTCGTATATTAACTTGTTATCTAGAAAAGCCCTTTTGCTCTGAGATCAAGTAGAAACAATCTTATCCTAGTTTCAAACTTACAATTTTCTGTTGTGAGCTTCCTTGCAGTCTGAATTCACTGAAAATAGGAACATAACAAACAAAGTAATAACAACAACAAAGTCAGAACCACGAAATAACTGTCACATTGTTACGACGTTTGCGACATCAAAAGGAAGTAGTCACACATTAACTTAGACGTATAAGGGGTGGTGACCCTCCCTATCCTGTTTTTGTTTTTGTCTTTTTTAAAGTTATCAAGGGGATTTTGGCAGGGCTAACAGGACAACTGTCCACTTCAGCACCTTTTGTTTATCTTGGAGACATATTTGTTGCAAACTTGATGAAAATAGGATAATTGAAGCGTTACTTAAATTTATCAGTAACTCCTTCCTGGTTTAATTAAGAATACATGAACCAATACAACAAGGACACAACTAAAGTCACCTTTGCATATCTGCCCATTTCCAGAATATCCAGGTTTACATTTGCAGTTGTGCGATCCTTTTGTGTTGTTGCATACCGCATAAGTACTGCAGTTATGTGTTCGTGTAACACACTCGTCGAAATCTAAATACGAAAATCATCGATCGATCCTTTTAACATCGTATAAAAAAATTTCCTCTCAAAATATTGCTCGTCTAAACAAAATGCGAACATCCATGTGGCTCTACGCGTTATACCATATTGCATAGCACTACCTGTGCAGGTCAATCCGTCCCCAAAATATCCAGGTTTACATTTACAGTTGTGCAATCCCTTTGTATTGTTGCACACCGCATCAACACTGCAGCTGTGTGTTCTTGTAGCACACTCGTCGATATCTAAATATGTAAATAATTAAGACCTTGCACTGTCATGATGTCAGTAGCATTTTTTTTCGTTACATTGAATCGATAATATAGAATACCAGTATGTGTCTCCAAATTCAACATGCAACATTTCGTTGAAATACTCGTTGAGGTTAATCTGTCCCCATAATATTTTTTAGTCTACATGTACTTGTACATTTGTACATTTGGTTCCCCGAAATTTTTGCTATAAGCATCAGCACCACAGCCGTGCAGGTCTTTGCAAAATCATCAATATCAGAATACGCATATCATTATTTCATCTTGAATAGATCCTGTACCATCAATTTTGCTCTCTTAGCATAGTATTAATAGTATAGAGTGGGACAATCTCTGTGGCCCCACAAAAACATCATTCTTTGATCTGTTATAATATCGGTAACATTTGTTTTCATGACATTGCATTGCTAATATACAATAAAACAAACTGTGTGCTCTACATTTCACTTATAGGTCCATCTCTACCCTCAGTATTGTTGCAAATAGCAGCAGCACTGTAGCTGTGCTCTTTAGTAGAGCATTTCTCAATATCTAAATATGCATATCATAACTTGATCTTTTATGATGTCAATTGCATTTATTTGCATAACGTGACATTGATAATTTAGAATGCAACAATTCATGTGTTTTGCAACATTGCATCAACGATATTGAATATTTTTGCCTCTGAATTTAACCTTCCATATTCCATGGCATTACCAGTGCAGGTCCTTCCGTCCCCAGAATATCCAGGTTTGCATGTGCAGTTGTACGATCCCTTGATATTGTTGCACTCCGCATCAGCACTGCAGCTGTGTGTTCCTGTAGCACACTCGTCAATATCTAAGTATGCACATTATTTATTTACTTGTTAAAATGTCAGTTGCATTTTTATAACATTGCATTGATACCATAGAATATAGCAATCGATCTCGGCCTACATTTTCACCTGTAAGACATTAATTCATTACCTGTGCAGGTCCCTTCGTGTCCTGAATATCCAGGTTTACATTCACAGTTGTGCGATCCTTGGGTATTGACACAGACAGCGTCAGCGCTGCATTTACGTGTTCCTTGTGCACACTCGTCAACATCTGAATAAGCATTAATTTCATACATAATGAGATTTACTTCGTGAAATACTATCGTTCGTGTCTCTGATTGGACGAAAGATATATTTCACAGTCGTGCGCTCCCAGCCTTTGAGATGTGTCGGTCAGTAGGAAAATTCTCAGTATGTATGAAACGAAAACATTATACCATGGAAAGTGCTCGAATGGCTTTCATTCACTTGTCGCGATGCATCAGAAAACTCACTAGTTCGCTTCGCTCACTCGTTGTTTTGTTCTTTTGTTTTTTTGTTTTTTTGATACTTTACAACTCGTAAATGAAAATCGTTCCTGCGCGTATTCTATAGAATAATCTTTATATCATCAATCGATCCTTTATAAAGTCTGAAAATAGACCTCCAGTAATCTATGTAACGCTATATTAGACATGCGATATTTTACTGTATTACCTTTGCAGGTCCGTCCGTCCCCATGATATCCAGATTTGCATTTGCAGTTATATGACCCATTGGTATTGCTGCACATAGCATCAGCACTGCAGCTGGGTTCTTCTGTAGCACATTCGTCAATATCTAAATACGCTTATCATTAATTGATTGTTTATAATTTTGGTAACA
Source organism: Pocillopora damicornis (assembly GCF_964200805.1). NCBI lineage: Eukaryota > Metazoa > Cnidaria > Anthozoa > Scleractinia > Pocilloporidae > Pocillopora > Pocillopora damicornis. Next base: position 9,826,367 of record NC_142676.1, read on the forward strand.
TTTAGCGTTCTTGAAGAGAGTGCACTGATGAATTGCAAAACAGCAATCTCTCTAGCCCTATATTTAATCTGCGATGTTTCATTGCATTACCTCTGCATGCCCATCCGTCCCCTGAAAATCCAGGTTTACACACACAGCTGTACGATCCTTTGGTATTGTTGCACACAGCATCAACGCTGCAGCTGTGCTCTTCAGTATCACACTCGTCAATATTTGAAGATACATCACATTGATTCAATTACCATTGAAACAATTTAAATATTATAATAGTTATGGAAAGCAAAAGGAAAAGTTTTGCACATATCTCCTCACGTCAATAACTATTTTGTTATAGGCAGAGAGCAGATTAATGGAATAGATCAGTTGATTCTCTCTTGTAGTAAGTCTTGAAGTAGTAAATAAAAAGCCAAGTCTACCTTTGCAAGTCCGTCCATCACCAGAATATCCAGGTTTACATGTACAATTGTGCGATACTTTGGTATTGTTGCAAACAGCATCGGAACTGCAGTTGTGCTTTTCTGTAGCATATTGGTCACTGTCTGAAAATAGATCATATTGGTTTCTATCATAAATGAAGCTGCCTTTTATTTAGCACGAATTTAGATTGTGCTTAAAGTTTTAGAGATGGTAAATTTAAAGCTCAGAGAATGGCAATACCTTCATCACAAGTCTGACCCTTGAAACCAGCAGTACACCAACATCGATAACCTTTTTCGGTAAAACCGCTTTGGCAAGTAGCGTTGTTCTTGCAAGGATTTGCTAAACAGGTATTCTAGATCAAATGAAAAAAATGACATCTTAAAAAAATGTCGCAAGGGGTGCTATCCAAAGATTCATATCTTGCAACAATATCCAGCTTTTCACCCGATAGCCTAGACCAAGATTGAAACGCAAAAACATACATGTTACCGTAAACCCTAAATTCTCATGTAGCGGACGATTATTTTTGCGAATAGCAACTGTGAAGTGAAACATTCCTTGAATACGATGTATAAAGGTCCAATAATAATAAAAACAATTAACTCAAATCCTTGGTTCTGTCTTGTTGAAGACCTGTTTACCATCTAGTTAAGTAATTAAAAAGACTGTAATTGACACTTGCCTCTGCTCCTCGGTAGAAATAATTGTAATCCCGAACTAAGTCTTCTTCGTTTTCTTCGTAAGTGACATCATTCAACTCACATTTATGCGTTCCATTATTCCCACTCGGTTGTTTTTCAAAATTATAACTGACACAGTTTGGCTCCTTAAAACATCGTATCTTACACAATACTCTATCCTTGATGTCATCAATTCGAATCACGTGGTTTATCAGGCTTTGACCGTCAAATGCTTTAGCGGGCTTGAATTCCAGAGAGCGGCAAAAATCTGGGTCAAATTGATATTTACTTATTACATTGTGACACCTTTTTCAATAACTAAACCTAATCTGTAAACATTGCAGAAGATAAATTTTATTTTCACTGAGTCACAAGGCGCGAGAAAAAGATATGAATTATTAAAAAATTGACAATTAACTTTGTAATTAAGCTGAGCACAGTAAACATAAAGTATAGTTGTTTGGCGCTCAGTAAATCTTAAGATGAAAATTTAAGCTTTATCTTTAACATTGAACCCAGACCTGCGGATTTCGGGGTCCGATCATTCGCTAATGGGCAATGTTCAACAGAAAATGAATTGACAAGTCAGGGTGTTACTGATGCGCCGAACGCGTTACATAATGTCAAGAGGCGGCAACGTTGAAAGGGTCGTATGCGAAAAGAGAAGAATAAAGCCGGTAGATTTTAAGCGCAATGACTGAATTAAGACATTTGTTATCCATAAAACTGCGAGAGAGTAACGAAGAATTTATCAAGCTTTCCGCACATTTTGAACGGCAATTTTTTCCACAGATCCGTAAGCCATTTAGCGTTACAAGGCGTTCTTTATTTTTTCCGGAAGGAAAAATATAATGGAAGCTAAAACTTATTATGAGTTTTACCCCCTTGTTTTTTTGACAAGCTTGAATCTACTGGGATCTAAACTAAAATTAGCTTGAACTTGTTCTTTGAGATAAACTTTTTCACAAGCCACATTACTGGATTTACGTAATCGAAACGAAACGAAACCAGATTTTACGCTAAACAGAAATAAAGCTAATAAATTGTTTCACGTCGTTTTTTTTAGGGCACTTACACGGAAAATGTATACCAGGCAACAGTAAACAAATACGAAAAACTGTCTTTGGAAAATTTCATTCAGTCCACTGGAGAAATTTCAAAAAATATTCCTAATGCTAGCCGCTAAACCGAAACTTAAGGTGGACCGCGTATTCGTATTGCGTTTAATAATCGTGTGACCTTAGGGTTAGATGAATGTTACTAACCTTCTGAGAAGACGGCATTGTGCATTACAGAACAGACGAACGAAATAACATAGGTCCAAGGGGATCGCATGACTAACAACATTATTCGTAGATCTTATCTAAAGTTATAGAAACTGAGAGCTCTACAATTTAAATGCAACAGTCTGATTTGTAGATTGGCTCAATATTCACTAACACATGTTTCTTTAGCTATTTCAAATTCAAGATGCCTTTCTCTTGAGGTATTAATTCTTAACAAGGGCTTATTGTATAAAGTTTACCATAACTTTTTCTTAAATGGACTTAGAGCAATTTATCTTGGTTAACTGTTATGCAAATTTTTAACACTCATTTTAATTAAAATTTAGTTCGAAGTTAATTGAAAACCAAAAGATGTTGTTTACACGGCAATTGATTAAGCTATTCCTATTGTTAACTCAATTTCATTTAAATTGAATGGCGATACCTTGCTGGTTAACTTTGTAAGGATTCTCTCACAGAAAAGAAGCAATTTTGGGTCAAATACACCATCTGTGCTAAGAATGTTGTTGTTAGTAGGTCAGTAGAAAAACATGAAATGCTGCTCATCACCTAGACCGTTGAAATACAAACAAACAGACAAACAAACAAATAAACAGACAAGAACAAGATTCAGTAAAATCAGCGAGAATGTAGAACTTTGCTTATACCAAGGAAGTGTCTTAAGGGAAATAAAATTTAGAAAAACAGTGTTACGAATGAGCAATTAGAATTAAAAGAATGGAGGAGAGGTACGGAAAGAAAGTAACATTTCACTGGCAATCCGACGCTATTGAATGTATTGAGCAGGAATATGTGCACACGCTATAATAACATAATTTAATTGTCTACTGGGAATCTTGATTCCTTTCTTATCTAAAAGCGTGATAAAGAGCCACAAAGTAGGTGTGAAATGGGAAAAAAGCGAAGTTCACCAATCTTTTAATATGTGGTGGTTTTCATAGTTTTCTATAGCAGCCAAATATACTAAAATGAACCATAATTCGACGAGGTCGACTTCCCTTGCCCGCTGTTGTTTGAAAGCTTTCTTGCTACTTTTCAACGCTAATTCCAGATGGATCGACGGAGTTCGCTTTCTCATCGGGAAGGAAAAAATGTCACATACTCAAAGAATCGTGACGACCATTTGAAATTTCTCTGAGAGTGCTCTCGACGGTTTATTGTAACTTGGATTGTTTGTTTGTTTACTCCTCACTTGTCATTCAAAGCGACTTTTATTTGTTTACGAAGGAATTTGATTGTCATATTTTCAACATTTGCATCGCTGAAAAAACAATAGAATAAAACAACTGAAAATGCCACATGGGTAACGATTGCGTTCTGGCAGCGTTCACAAAAAAAATGTCGCAGTAAATCTTCCTTTAATAATCAATAACGGTATAACATTGCCACTGCATAAAATCCATAGCGACAGAGTGCACTGGGTTACAATACATATACTTCTAAAATACCCTTTAAAATTCATTCTTACTGACGTAAATCTTGTCCTGCTAATACTATATCTACGCTTTCTTCTCTCTGTCTTTACCTTGTTTGTATTTTTCCCTTTTTTTTCCCATGAATTTCCACTGATTTACATCATTGATTTTCTGACCATAAGTTTTAAAACGAGTAGTGCATGCAAGGATTTCCAATATTTCCCAGATTTCCCACCAAAAGATAAAATTTCTATATATGTAGTTTTTTTTATGAAACTCCTTCGTCAATGCGTGGACCATGAATTTAAATTTATCCAATTATTTATTTCAATTTTAATTTTTTTCTTCAGTGGGGCAAACTTTTGTGCGGCGCGAAGGTGCGATCTAAAGTCTTGACAATTATAGTATGCTCCAAGGCTCTTTCCCTAATTTGATTTGAGATTAATATGATCCATGCCCTTTCCCTTCACGACCGGCTTATGGACAGAGAAAGAAAAAGCGAGCATAATAGAAGAATGCTGAGAGGAAGGATACTGAATAGTGTCTCTCGTAGCCATGAAATAATTGACAGCCTCCTCACACGTAATTGAAGTTCTCAAAGTGATGAGCAGCACATTTCTCCTCATAGTACCAGCACATCATTACTAGTAAAAAGCATAAGAATCAAGAAACAGATTGCCAAATCTTACTTACGGCAATCTTCAACAAGCCCTCGCAACTGTTGATCCAAGAAGCGATTAGAGACCAGTTAGGAGAGTTTATTTAATCGCTTTTCGGAGCTCAGAGGGTTAACAGATAAAGTTTGATTGCATCTGTGATACAAAAAATGCTAGAAAAAGAATTTCCATCACTAGAGGCATTATCATATCTTACGAGAAGGAAAGAATCAGTGTCTGTTCTAATATTTTGTTATGGGGTCTTTCACCAACCATATGAACAGATACCCTTCAGTATAGCTGAACACAGAACCAGAAATAAACAGACCCAAACGAAAGACACGGCTACAAAATTATTCTCCTTCAGAATATAAGAAATATCTCCACGTTTGCTCCTTCAGAATATTTCCTTCAGGAGTATGGGTGTCTTGAATTCGTTAGGCAACTCATTGTGGTTGCTGGTTCTGCACGTTTTACGGAGAAACAATAATTTCATTTGCTTTTACCAGCGACTAATGCGATCTCCGCACACAAAAAATGATGCAAGCCAGTAGCATCTTGTTGTGACTGAAAAAAGCAGCTGAAGTATATGAAAGCCCTTCCAGCCCTCTACATTGTTTTGCATACAGTTACATTCAAGAGACCTCTTTTACAGAAGACCAGTAAACAAAACACAATTTTACTACCTCATGAAAGAACTTAATTTGCATACGAGTGTTGTTGAACACATTTTTATTGCAAGGATAACCCCTGTTTGTGTGAATTTAATTGGAACCTTTTCGACTATTTTGGGAGTATTTTTAATCAGTGACTGAGTCCTGGGGAAAAAATGCATCGCATCAATAAAGGTGATTCCCAAATCAAGGAAAAATCCATTTCACGTTTAAATTGTGCACGAACAACTAAAAATTGTCTACATCTTAAGGGAGTGCATCCCCTTGAGTGCCTAAAAGCATAGAAAATTTGAAAGGATTTGAAAATTTGCCTTTCCCAAGTTGTTGGATTCTTACAGAGACCAGTTTATAATTTTAATTTTGATTAATGATCGAATTTCATCAATTATTATTACTCATGAAGGAGAGACAGACTCCAATTGACAAGTGATAACCATTTAAAAAGGTCCAACATTTTAAATATATGGCGCCTTTGGGTTAAATAAATCCTACTTACTTTCTGAGAAGACAACTTTTAGCATCACGAGACAGATGAACGCGAAAATAACACAGACGCGAACGGAGTGCATAACACCAATTTATTAGTAGATTCTGTCTAAAGTTGTAGAAACTGCGACCTATACATGATGCGTGTAACACTCTAATACATGACACACGATACGTGTAACACCACTGAGTGTTTTTCAGCCAACGCAAGTTCTAAAAGTTTTCTTCTAGGGGGCTTTAATTCTTAACCGTAGAGCTTGATGTAGAAAAACTGATGAGAATCAGGTGCTAAGAGCATTTAGAGCAAAATAGTTTGAACATGCTATGTGTGTTACGCAAATTTTAATCCTTGTGCATTTTTCTACAATTGAAATTTAGTTCAAAGATAATTGAAAACGACGTGATATTGTTTATTCATACTGTTGATGCTATGTTTTGTTTAAGCAGATCGATGCCACTTTCTGTTTAACTTTATGAGGAATTCTTGAATATGAGTAAAATCTGAGGTTCGATAAAATCAAATTCTATAACCAATACACTTTTTTTCCTGACAATATTCATGCATCATCTGAAATTACAATTAAAAAGGCAAAGGAAGTTTTTTCTTTGTGAATATTGCCGAAACATTATAAAAAATTGCTTCTAAGATAAAAGATGAGTGGAATTCTGTCTCATCGAGAAGCCAGAGCCACAACGAGGGTGTAAAAATGTTATAAAAGGGAAGCTCATCAACCTGTTAAAATATAAGCATTCTCGTGTCTCTCTATAGTAGTCAGATGTATTGATCAGCCCGTAATTCGAAAGGAGTCGACTCCACTCGCCCCATTGTTGTTCGAAAGCTTTCTCGCCATTTCTCGACGCTAAATGTAGCAAATTGTTTTTCTCCGGTAGCTCGGGACTGTTATGAAAGTACAGTTTCATTATCTTATATTAGCGTCTAAATCGATCGAAATATTAACTTGTAAAGTTGTTAGAAGATATATACGTGTTTGTGGATTGCTGTTGTAATAAGCCAAATTATACTTTACATGTTTATGTATTGCCACACATCAATTGACTCAATGGATATGAATATTAGACCAAATTACTATCTTTTTTCGCCTAAATTAGCTTTTTCTTTGTTTGTAATAATTGTAATTCAGTTTATGTCTTAAAGTAAAACGAAACGTGGAAAATTTGGATGCTTGAGTCAGCTGGACCTCGAAATCAGCGATTGCTGCTACAATTGCTTTACTCAAATGTTAGTGCTATATCATTGTGTGTTATATTCCGTACAGACTGTTAAGTATTCTTGTGTTCGTAAATATGACTGTTGTCGTTGAAGATGATGTTAGTTTTGTTTATTACAGTACTGTATGTTTTCTTTTGTTTGTTTGTTTTTTCCGTTCTTCACTGTACCAAGATGTACCCCATGGCTTTGATGTGTGTGGAGGGACCATCGTTTCCACAGGTGTTGTTGTCATCCTTTGGCCCTCCTGTTCCAAACCCGATTCTGGAATCAACATCCCCGCATCCATTATTGTTATTGGCGAAAATACCAATTCTTGCTTTGCAAGCTCTATTTTTCCAATAAGCCCCCTCCGGTTCCAGATTAAACCCTTCTTTGTTACAGAGACGCTGTAAGTAACCCTGTGAACCAATCAATGACTTCCACTTTTCAGGACCCAAGGAGGTGTTGCGGTATTGCCCATCAGCGATCAGTGAGTACAAGGAATCGGCTGGCTTGTTGATGACAATGAACCTGAGAACTTCGTCAATCTTCATACCAAGACAGATCTTAGTGAATGATGTGTTCCAGTAGGTCGGTAACTTGGTTTCCACCGAGTCAAACCCAGTCTCTCCTCCAGGAAGATTATACTCTACCTTGTTGCTCCAATAATTGGAATCATAATGAAAAGTTCGCTGATCGGGAGTAGAGGACAATTATTGTTAAATAGGCAATAAAAGCAAGTAAATTAGTCCCAGTTAGTTAGTTAAATTAGTCCCGACTAGCAAACAGCTTAAACGATAATGTGAGCCGTAACGAACGTAATGATCATTGATTTATGCACTCGAAACTATTATCCTAAGTGTAGGAAAACAGCTTAGATACTTAAGAAATACATTTTTGTTACTATAGGTGATGATAGAAATCGACCAATTATTTTAATAAACAGCTATATACCTTGTTGCCATCAATCTTCAAAACAGAGGTCCAAGCTCCATCTCCACATCCAAAATCCCCCACGTGACAGAAAACGAAAGTTGGTATCGAACCAATATGAAACGTAACCACGCCGCTCTCGTTAAATCTGTTGAATAATGTTAAGGCAAATATATTATTTGAACTGAGGGATCCGTCGTTTGAAGTATAGGGAAAATGTATTTCTTATCTTGAACTTACAGTTTTTTGTTGTGAGCTTCTTTGCACATCGAATTCTCTGAAAATAACAATCAAATCAAAATAAAGCACATGATAACTGTCAAACTGTGACGACATTTTTGAAATCAAGAGTCATGAATTAATTTCCACCTTTGCAAATTTTTCCATCTCCTGAGTATCCAGCCCTACATGTACAGTTGTACGATCCCTTGGTATTGTTGCATACAGCATCAGTGCTACAGTCGTGCTTTCCTCTAGCACACTCATCAATGTCTGAAAATACATCATATTTGCTTTTTAAATTACCACTAAGGCAGTCAAAATTTGTCATATATTCCGAAAGCAAGGAAGACAAATGTGTTCGTATTTACTCGCACTGGTTATTTTGCTTAAAACCGAAAACATATTTCATGTAAAACTACAAAATTAGTAGCAGAAAAGGATTTTAAGGAATTTCTAAACACACTCAGAATGAAATCAACATTATTTTTCATTGCGAGACAAGCAATTTAAGGATGTTTAGAAATTCATAGTTTTGTAGCGTTAAGTCAATAACCAGTCTTTTCTAATCCATAAAGCAATCGTTAGTGCTTTGAAATGTTTATATCGAAGTACTTCACCACGGGAATACACCTTTCTGAGTATTTTTAATTAGTTAATTATAATTTATTAATTAATTAATAGTTAGCAATATTATTGTTGTCATAATAAGTTACATTTTCTTGTTTATATTCAAACTAAGAAGCCACATTGCACGCATTCTTAGCCGGAGATGCCATTACACCGTATCCTTAAGAATGTCCTCTGGGAAGCATATCGCATTAAGAGAGCTATGCATGGCTTAATTTTTCTAATTTGCTGAGAAACGCAGACATTGAGTGAATAATTATGTAAAGACGAAGCTTAATCTACTCAAACAAGTAATACACATGAGTAAATTGAGCACGAAGTCTGATCCTCGTGTTAATTTCAAAAATAACCCGAATGTACCTGAACACGAGCGTCCGTCTCCTCTGTATCCCTTCTTACAAGAACAATTATAGGAACCATATGTGTTTTGACACCTGGCATTTACGTCACAAGTATGGCCGTCGGCGCTACATTCATCAATATCTGAACGTTCATAGGTAGTTAAAATCACAAAATAAAACAAAACTATGAACACATTGTGCAGATTCAATCTTCTCCATAATATACAATCATATAATCATGACATAGACCGGAATTATTATGATAAGAACGGTGGGAATCATAACAAAATAATAAAATAAAGATGCGCAAAAGCATCACATTCGACATTCCTATCCTGGCAGCGTGGAAGAATTTTCTCGCCATGGACCTAGTTTGACTGCCCAGCCTGCCGCCAGTCTCCTATAGTTCAGTAATAGAGCATCCGAAATAGTGATCAAATGTTTGTAGTTTCCACTTCTATTGTGAGCACCCGCAGATCTTTTTCTCCTAATATGCCTGTGTCATTTACTGAATAACTACATATTTCAACAAGGAACTTGGTAACCAAAGCAAATAGGCAAAAACTTTTCAGAAACTAAAATGTTTGATAACTTCATCTACGATGTTGGAATTCCAACCTACCTTTTTCACAATATTCTCCAGAGAAACCGTTTTCACAGAGGCATTCAAACAATTTGTAATTTCGCTTCGTTCGAAAACAAGTTCCCTCGTTGTAACATGGCGTAGAAGAACAAGGCAGCGTCTATCGGTAAAAAAAAAATAATATACTAAGATGATGATTTAAACAAAATGAAATAAACATTTTGTTAATGAAAAGAAAAAAAAAAGAACAAGAAAAAAAGAACGAACGAGACTAATTTTGGCGGTACTTTCTTACTGGGAAGTAGTAGTGATGTGAACTCTCGTTTTGGTAATACTTCTTTGTGCTGTTCTCCTTATCTGAAGAAAGTAACTCACACCACAGTTTTTCTTCAGCGGCCAGGTTTACAGACATACAGAGAGGATGATCGACGCAATTAAAAATGCATTCAAGGTCGTCGTATACCATGAGGACGTCAATTTGAGGCACATCCAGATAATGAAACTTGTCCAATGAAAGTAGACCGTCTCTGGAATTCACTGATTCTTTCGGGTCAAAATAACCTATTAAATGTGTTAATGTGTTATGTGTAAATGAAAAAAGGTATATAGCCTGTATAGCGAACAAACAAAAACAAACAACTCAACAACTCGCCCACACACACGCACAAAAAGAGAAAAGCTGGGGAAAACCGCCAGAGAGCAATAGAAAAGTAACAGGATAAAGGAATTATTTCATCAACCTAGTCCAGCGCTGTCAAACATATTCCTATAATGCACGCCGGTAAAATAAAACGAGACTATATCGAAAGCGCAAGCTGAATTCGAAAACTATGAGTAAACAAAATAAGGCATTGCTTTAAAACAGTAGCTTCCATGTTCAATAGTATGCTAGGGAATATTCAGCATTCTTTGACGCATACTTTTGAGTTATTGTTATTAGTAATAGCAAAAAGTTTAAAGATAAAGACAAGAAAGCTTTAAATACGTTACTTATTCATTTCAACCTTAAGCATTTCAACCCATCAGCGCCCTCAAAATCAAACTAGTTTTTTTACTTGTTTGGAGGCTATTGAATAGGCTCGACATATTTCCAATTCATTCATTTACTCGTTTTAATGTCATCTTCAACCATGGTGAAACTTTCATGCTCTGGTACGAGGGTACAATCTAGTTGAATAACAATTAAATGCTTTCTTAATAATCATAATACACTCCCGCAATTTTCAGCTCTCTGTATCTATGATTAGTTTGATCTATATCCTTCCCTTATAGGACGGGTTCATGAACCAAAAAAGAAAACGAAGGCAATAATGATGCAATGAATGTAAACACTATGTATTTCCATCTGTCGAGGCATCTTCATATCTTACGAATAGGGAAATAATCAGCGTCACCCTTGATATCATGAGATGAGGACTTTACTTACCTTGTGAACAGACAGCCCCGAGTATCACTGAACAAAGCCCCGCTGAAAAGTAGATCAAGGCGAAGGACATGCCTTAAAGTAAATATAATGATATTAATAAATATTCACTTCTTTGGAGTTTCAATAAAATTTAGTCTCTTGAATTCTTTAAGCAACTGTTAGCGCTCGTCAGCTCTGTGTTTCAATAAAGAATTTACAATTTTTCGCGTAAACAAAATGATGCAAACCAACAGCGTCCTCTGATAACTGAAAAGAAGCAGCAGAAGGATATTAGAACCCTCAGAACCTTTTATGTTACTAATGCACAGTTCATAAACCTTGCTTCCCGACCGTGAACAAAACGTAGTTTTTCTTTCTGGTGAAAGAACCTACTTTGCATGTGAGTGTTGCTAGCGTAACGAATCAAACACATTGATAATGCAAGGTTAGCCCCCGGAGTGAATCACTGGGGTAGAATTATTTGTTTGTGCGACTTTATTTGAAACCTTATTAAAAAGCAAGAAAAGTATTTTAACCTTACAAAAGATCCCTGGCGTTGTTAACTTGGCTAGAGGAAATTAATCACAATATTGCATGTGTAACTAACCTTGTTCAACAACGTTTAAGAATTTAAAAGCGTTCAGATTAATTATTTTGAACATAGTGTGTCTGTTACGAAAATGCTTATCCCCACGCTTTCTTTAAAACTGGACTTTATTGTTTAGTCAATTCAAACTGTTGAAATAATTCTCACGTATTAGCTAAATGTGTTTTTGAGGGCCACTGATTATAAATATCGTGAAGCAAGGTGTCATAAAACTTTTTGATAACATTTTTCAAAAAAAGTTCTTCAAAAGGGTCCTTAAGAAATAATAAAATTAATAACGAAGTTTTGCAACTGTCTCTGGTTTATTTATGGTCTGTGGCTCGTAAGACTGGTATTGCATTTAATTTGTTATTCCCGCGAGTGGTGTCACCTTATTGATGATAGAGAAACCTCTGAAAGTTGATCATACACGCAGCTGACATTTGATAAAAGCAAAAAAATAAGCCTTAATTAATCATATAGATGATTTTTATAATTGCTCAAAGCGATTGGATTTTCACTTGTACGCATGCAGAGGATACAACTTTATACTTGAAAGTGAAATTAACCACGAACTTGATAAACTCCATATTTGGCTATCTGAAAACAAGCTCTCATCAATTATTGAAGAGTCAAATTTTGTTATTTGTCACCCAGTTCATAAACAAATTCAAATAGCACAAATTTGTGCTATTTGAATGCAAAATATTAATCATTAGTCCAAGAAACTTCAATTCGATACCCTGGAGTTTATATAGATTCAAATATTAGTTATAAGAGTTACAACAACAACATTGCCAAAAAAAAAAAAATTAAGTAATGATCAAAAGAAGTGTGGGTATGCTCTCAGGCTTCGCTTTTTCCTAAACGCAAACACCTTATTTAGACTGTATAATATCTTCATTGATCCATTCTTAAAGTTTTGTTGAATTGCGTGGGGTAATGCCTATGTATCAGTCTACTTTTTGAATTTTATTTTATTCACAAATTTAAGCTCAGGGTTTTTGCTGGATGTTGGGGCACGCGCCAGCGTAACGTTTTTCTAGAAAAAATTTGCTATGCTTTTCAAGGTAAAAAAAAACCGTCAAAAGGCGCTGAGCTAGGTTCGGACTATCGTTTGCTGTAGGAAATATCAGCAAAATTGCTTTCGCAATAAGGCTAAGGCTCCACAAAAAAAGGGACAACCCCAGTGATAATTCGGTCAGGCCTTTGATTTTCTTCATTTTGCTTTCGTGAAATCCCTCGAAATTGTCAAAATTTGATAAATTTTTCCTGCCGATCATTTAAAAGCCGGAAAAGTAAGGGATACCAAGGCGGTTTCCTCGCTATTTGCAATTTTGTGTTTTCTTCCTCTATCTCAAATTTGGTCCTATTAATTTTTTTCCCATCAACAGGCAATAGGAAGGACACAAATATGTTTAACGTTTCAGCAAAACTTAGGAAATTCCACCGCAGAAAACTCGATAATCTTATTCGAAAGATCCCTAATTTCTTTGTCGCAAAACATTTAGCAATTGAAAAGAACTATGCCAAGATTGGTATGTGGGCATGCGTAAACTTTCGAATCGCGGACCACAAATGTTCATTCCATTTCATATGTTCTGTTCGGACTTTCGAAATTATTAATCGTCGACCAAAGTGGTCGTGGCTATGGTTGCTCCGTGCAAGGTAATAAGGTACATACCTTTATGCTAGTTAATTCGAGGAATCTTTGCAAACATCATCGAATGTTGCACTATGGCAGATACAATTCTCATCGCGGGTGTCACTCGGGAGCCGATGAACTTTATATTGTTTACACATCAATTGGATGTTACTCATAGCTAAACAAATCAAAGCTGCAGTTCTACACTTGTTTTTCGCAGTTTAGGCAAGATTAAACAGGCTTTTTTCCGAGGACGGAAAATATCATGAAAACCGTAGATTCCTCACCTGAGATGACCTTAGTGCCTGAGAGCACGTTTTGGAGGTGATTCATTTTCTTCCCAACGGTCTTCGTAGTTAAGTTTTCGCTTGGCCGACCAAATTTTGCACCCTCTACGCAGTGATTCACTCTGTTCTTTACATTCCTTTCGAGGTCGTCTCAAAGCGACCAAACGCGCTGCGGATGTCGCTTCAGCCTTTTTAAGGTTGAAAACGCCCAGAAATATAGAAGGTGTCGTTGCTGGAATTTCCAGAGTCCATATATATTTTTACAACCACAACAACAACAATCCAATAAAGATTGGCTTTACTTCGAAATCCTATTTATTTCCGACAGATTAGACAGAAAGATCACTAAAATCTTCAGAAAAGAAAACATTGACGCCCGAATAACCCATAGAGTCTACACTCTAAGAAACGCCTTATCCACCAGGAGAAACGAACCACAATGCAAACGCACCAACTGCCCTGTCGCACTCAGACAGTTTGCTTTTGTAGAAACACCATCTACAAGATCACATGCGACAGACGCCAGCAATTCTATGTCGGCAGCACCGACCGACACACACACGACCGGGTAAAAGAACATTTAAAAAACAACAAATCATCTGTGTTCAAGCACAAAAACGCGAAAATAAAACTTACATTATCAAGTAAATATTATAAGAGCTAAGAAATAGATCGCCAGTGATTCGATATAGAGACCTTTAACAAACTCTCACAACTCTTGCTCCAGGGAAGAGTGTGGAGACCAACGATGAGAGTTCATTTGATCGCTTTACAGAATTCAGAAGATGAAATTTAATTATATCCCTGATACGATAAAAGAAAGAGTAATTATTTCCGTTAGTCGAGACCTCTCCATATCTTATGAGTAGAAAAGAATCAGCGGCACTCCTAACGTTTAAAATGAAGACTTGGACTAATTAACAAGGACTAACTATGTGAACAGATAGCATTTCGACTTCCCAGTAATAAACAGATCAAAACGAAAAAATGGCTGATGGTGCGGAGGATTCGCTCCTTTAGAATTTAAAAAAATGTCGGAGTTCTGACTTAACGTAGCTAATGCCTTTGCAACTTGCTTTTACTTAGGTGTTCCACCTTCCGTTGCATAAAAAAATGATGCTATTCAAGAGAGCCTATTTGATGACTGAAAAAAGCAGCTGAACGATGTTAGAGCCCTGAGGATCCTCTATGAAGACCACGCATATTTAATAAACCTTGTTTGCAGAAGGTTTACGAAACGTAGAATTGTAAAGAAAGAACCTATTTTGCATGCGAGCTTTGTGTTCTTAGCTAATTAAACACATCGTTGAGGTAAAAAAAGGCCCCGGAGTGAAACACACTGGCACATTTTTTCTGTTTATGTAACTTAATTGGAAACCTGTTTGGCTATTGTGAGAGTTAACTTGTTTTTCATCAGCGATACAGGCTTCAAAGAAATAAATCCCTATTGTACCAATTAAAGTTCATATCCAAAGCATGTGAAATCCGTTTTCACCGTTATATTAAGTTACCAAGAATTTCAGTATTTTTATGTACTCAAATCCGCAATACAGGTTCATACTTAAATACGGGAGAAGAAAATGACTATTAACAGAAATTGATTGAACCCTCTCGAAAAAACTCCCCTGCCGTAGTTAACTTAGCTAATCAAACACAATACTACGAGGTTGACACAAAACCTTTCCTTTATTTTTGAGAGGTAATGTATGTATTTACAAAACAACATTTGGATGTGTTAAGACTGCTTTTAATACACTTACTTCTGAAACGTTACCTTCAGTCACCATACCTCTGATCATGAATCTGCGTTTGCGTTCTGAGTTTATATTGGCTACCCTTGCAAAAAGGTACCTTAGCAAAAGTACCTATGATTACTCACACATTCATGCAACATAGCAAATACTAATACCACTGCCCAAACATTGTCTAATCCAAAGTTGCCGTGTATCGTGGGTTTGAATACCTATACCTCTAAAATACTTCCTAGCGTAAAGGCTAATGCACTCTTCCTCAAAATCCTTAACTTTGAAACGTTTTAATTTCGCGCTCGGGCTATTCAAGGTTTTATCTATCTTAGCTTAAATCTCGTTCATCTCTTAAAAAAGAATTATCCATGAGATGCTAAATTTATCTAACGGTTCTGATAGTGCGATTTTAAAATGATTTGTATGTTGTCTCTGGTGGTGGTATATAATTTTGCTCCTCGGACCTATGCTAAGCGTCAGCATGTGTACATGGAGAGTTTCGTTATAACAATGATGCCCACCGTAACTGGATTTATCTCTGGTTATTTCAATTTGTAATTTAAGCTGTCATCATGACAGTCTTAGCTCCATTTGGAAATACTGTTTTGTGTTAGTTATCCCTAGAACAATGTTTTTTAGACTTTGAAAGATGTTAGTGCTTATCATACAGAGCACAAATAGCCATATGGTGTGTAGCGAAGTATGTATTCTTGTGTTGATAATCGTGGTTATTGATGCTAATAAATGGTGATATCATATAACATGGTATAAACTCTTCTCTCTCCTCATTGCACAAAGATGTATCCCATGGCTTTAATGTGTCTTTCTCCATTATCAAGAAGTTTGATGCGTGCATCGATTCCACACGTGTTTTTGTTATCGTGTGGCCCTCCTGTACCAAAACCGATTCTGGAATCAACATCAAGGCAATTATTATTGTTGTTGGCGACAATGCCAATTCTTGCTCGGGAAGCTTTATGCTTCCAGGAAGAAATCTCCGGTTCGACATTGAACCCTTCTTTGTTACATTTAGGCTGTAAAGAGGGCCTTGTGGACCAATCAGCGACTTCCACGTGTCACGACCCAATGAGGTAGAGCGGTAGTGTCCGTCAGAAATCATTGAGTGCAGTGAGTCAGCCTGCATGCTGATGACAACGAACCTGAGCTGTTGGTCGACCTTCATACCAAGACAAATTTTGGCGAACGAAGTGTTCCAGTAGGTCGGTAACTTGGTTTCCTCTTGGTCAAACCCAGTCTCTCCTCCAGGAAGGTTGTATTCTTTCTTGTTTCCCCAAAAATTGGAATCATAATGAAAAGTTTGCTTATTAGGAATAGAAGAGAATCATCTTTGAGTAGACATGAAATACAAGTAAATAAGGGCCCTGACGCACTGGGCAAAGTTTTGTTTATTTTGCGAAAAAATCTGTCATCAGTTCCCTGAGACAAGTGCGCCCGGTGATTTTTAGATCTACCAAATTTTGTCGAGGCTTACCAAACTTCAAAGAAGCCGTCGTCCTGCCTCCGAGCAGGACAAATTTTTGTCAGGCATGAAATCTGACAGATTTGTCAATTTACACGCCATGATTTGAAGGAACATGTTAATCAAGAAAATTTTATCTCTATTTTTAGTCAGAGTATTTCAATCCGAAGCCCACCGAAATTATTTCTTTGGTGTGCGGCAATCAAACGGTGAAGATGGCAGATTCGTACCTCGATATGCTACATAATGATCCTTACTCAGAATAAAACTATTACGGTTCCCAAGTCCACGTTCCAGCTGCATCTCCAGGGCCAAGTACTGTTCAATTTATATCGGCTAAAGTAGTCGACAGCACTTTCTTTTGGAGCCTTATTTTTTTTTTTGTGTCCCATCGACGGCGCCTGCTATGTTTGGTAGATCCGAAAGTTCTTCGAACGTTGCGATGGAGGCTCTTGTCTCATGTGATTGACACGTGTGATTAACAAATATTTTGCTGTGTCTCAGTGCGCAGAGACAGATTTGGCAGAGACAAATTTTGTCGAGATTTTTGGTAGGGCCAGACAAATTCTGCGGTCAGTCCAGTGCGTTCGGACCCTAAGCTGTTCAAAACGTCCCACCAGTGTCAAAGAAAATCTGAGCCAGCATAAACTCATTGGAAAGACAGCGGTGTTAAACCGATCATAAATAACGTTTAACACAAACCGATCGATCATTGATAACCTTTGACATTTTAACGTAAAACAATGAAAGAGAATTCCTGGAGGGGACTATAAATACTATTTTAAGAATCAAGAATTAACAATTCACAATTAAAGTCATATCGCAAACATGAGCCTCATCAATATATAATTGTTTGTAGTCTCAATTGCAGAAGTGTAGAACTTACAGGGAACCGGTGTAGCTTGAGTTGGGGTAAATTACAGCAGACTGGAAATCTTTAGTGGCCTAGACTTTTTTAAGCGCTCAAGCCGTGAATTAAATCTTTCGATCTCTTGTTTTCGGCTTAGCTAAAGAAAGAAATTGATTTTAAAAAATGACCTTGTTCCCATCAATTTTCATAACAGGGGTCCAAACTCCACCTCCACACCCAAAATCGCCCACGTGACAGAAAACAGAAGTTTGAATTGAGTCGATAAGAAGCGTAGCCACACCACTGGCGTTTATTCTGTGAAAAAAAAAGAAAAGAAAAAGGAGAAAGAGAGGACGAGAATATAATAAAAAAGACTTCTGTAATCATTTTTTGGAATATTACACTTAAACCGAAATTATCGTTTCTACTGTAATAGTAAATTTAAAATTGGCCAAAGCGAGGTAAAACAAATATTTTTATCAACTTGCACTTCTCTTTAATTCGACAACTTTCATTATGGTATCAAGTAGAAAGACAGTTTCGTGATGAACTTACAATTTCTTTTCATAAGCTTCCCTGCAGCTGGAAACAGTAACTCCTGAAAAAAAAAAAGCGAGTCAAACAAAAGAAAAAGAAAGAGCAAGAAAAAAATTAAGAAAGTGTGATACTATATTAAAGCTTGCAAAAAATTGAGAGGAAATGTTATGCGTAGATGTCGTTCAGAAACATACACTGAAGATGAGTTTAGGCTGACCTATATTATGGCACAAATACCTTTACAAGTCCGTCCGTCTCCAGAATATCCAGGTTTACATTTGCAGTTATAAGATCCTTTGATATTGTTGTAAACAGCATTGGCACTGCACCTATTCTTTTCTGTAGCACATTCGTCAATATCTTTATTTTTATATATATATTTGTATGTATATGGTCAAACCAGTAATCAGTGCTTATCCACGCTTAATGCAAGGTCCACATAATAAGGTGGTTGTATTTAAAAAGACTGAACTTCATTTCATCTCATAATTTGACCACTTGATGTATAACTAATCGCTCAAAAATACTACTGATACTGACATCGGGAGATAAACATGAAGTATATTTTACTTAAGATTTTTATTTTTACGTGAGTTGTTTCGTGTTAAAGAGACCCTTTCATACAGGTGGAAGAATACAAATAGGCCGTTGGAACTCAGTTAAAGCTGACGACCACCACTTTATAGAGAAGAAAACTACAATAAGTATGAGGAAAAAGTCTGAGACCTTTATAGCCGACCACTTACCACAGGGTGACCACTTAACACAGTGCCGCTCAATACAGCTCTGACTATATTATTGATCTCAATTATAATCGCAGCTGCTGTTGATTTTGCCTGCGCAAAGTTACACTTTAATCTCAAAGACGGTGATTTACGTATCGAGAAAATAATTTACCTTCATCACAGATCTGACCCTTGAATCCAGCAGTACACAAACAGCGATAACCTTTGTCAGCGTAACCGCTGTGACAAGTGGCGTTATTCTTGCAAGGATTTGTTACACAGATATTCTGACATAAAAGAAAAAAAAACATATAGAAAGATGCCGACAGGCATATCGTTTAGAAAATCATGCTTTCAATGATATCCAACTTATTTCCATCCTATAGTTTTGCCAGCTTTACAACAGGTAGCATGTTATTCTCAAATTCCGATCTACTATTGAATGTGAAGTTGAGAACCTCTTAAGTACATTGCGATGTTGTTAAACAGTTGTAAATGCTCAACGCAAATCCTCACCGCTGTCCTATCGAACACCTGTTTACAAACTTTTAAGGCAGGGTTTAAGTGGCACTTGCCTCTACTCCTCGGTAAATGTATCTTTGATCCTCGACCAGGTCGTTGCTTTTTCCTACGTGAGTGACATCATTTAACTCACATCTGTGTGTTCCATCATTTCCTTTCGGTTTTATTTCGATATTATAACTGACACAGTTTGGTTCCATGAAACATCGCATCGCACATAACTCTCTATCCTTGACGTCATTAACTTGAATCACATGGTTCACCAGGCGTTGACCGTCTAACATTCTTGAGTTCTTGAATTCCAAATAGCGGCATTTTTCTGAGTCAGAGGGAAATTTCTCTATTGCTTTGTGACTTTTTTTTTAAATTTAATAAATCTTATCTTTTATTAAGCATTGAGCTAGAAAAGACATATATTTGCTATGCCAGCGTCAGGAAAAGATATATAGTTTTAGTAACTTGACGAGTAATTTAGTAAAGCGCTTAACGCAAATACTGTTTGTATGATAACTTCAAAATAGATTTCTAGAAATTTTGAGAAATTTCTAGAAAGTTATAATAGGTTTATGATGTAATACTACCAAACCAGTTGTGTTGTAAGCCTCCTTAACGTTATAGAATACTTTGCAAATTTATATAAGGACTAAGTCGTGTAGTAGTGAGACAGGCAAACAATGGAGGCCTTAACATATCACACTTCAATCTCATCGAGAGAAAGAAACTATGCTTTATTTCAGATGTGCAATAAAATCACCAAAATTCAATTTTAGGTTTTAGTTACGGGGATTCTATTGCAAACACTCCACAACTAGAGCTAAATATTCCACGACACAGCGAAAGCATGTCGGTAAGATTTAGCCATCCTTACTAGACCTGGCACCTTACATTTTCCAGCTCTTTGAACTGAACATCAGAAACTAAAATGGGGTTGAGGCCTGTCACTTTGTTCATATATTCATATGTTTTACAACTTTGATGCAGATGAAATTATAACTGAAAGAGAACCAAAGCAAGAAACTGTTTTGGTTCGTTTCTATAGAGGCAGTTACGTCAATAATTTCAGTGCATCTGCCGACAGCAAGAACTTAAATTTGTGTTTTAGAGGCTTAACTAATGCAATTGCGGTTATTTTTTTTGTAGACATCAAAGAAAATAAAAAGCTTGCTGCTTAAATGAAACTGGCACTGCACCACGTACTTGCACCGCATTTTCTTTGTTTCATCATCTGTCTAAACCATAAGACTACACAAGGTTAAACACTTTTTGAGTTACATTTGATACTAACCTTCTGAGAACGCGGCACTGAACATCAGAGAGCAAAGGAGAGGTAAAATAACACAGATGCGGAGGGAATGCATAAAAAGGAGTAATTTTGAGAACTGCTCCATAATTCTAGATGTAATGGAGTTCTTTACACGTTAAACGCAACGTACTAACATACTGATAATCGGATCAATACTAATTTGCTGTGTTTTACGTCCGAATAAAATATTACGTGTCTTTCTCTCAAATCATCAATTCTTAATGGAGATGGACAATAGAAAAATTTTTTTTTCTTAAAAGCGTCCAGGTCAATTAACTTTGAACACCGCATGCCTGTTATGAAAAGCTCTATCCCCATATATTTATATATATATTTTTCTTCCATTTGAAATTCAAATGTTGAAATAGTTTACATAATAATTGAGAGTGTTGTTATTAATATTCATTCGGATTGGCATCAACTTGCTGCTGACTGATAAACATCTCAAAGTTGGTCATAATACAAGGAGCTGATATTCGATGAGATTAACATCTTTAACTTCTACAAATTCCGATAAAAATTCCAAAATATCATTCAAAATGTCGAATGAGAGGGGTAAAAAGTTACCTCTGGTTAATATGGGGTAACGAGGTCAGGTATTAGAAGCATCCCTTCCATAAATATTATAAATTCTCATCACTACGTTTGAAGTTTTGTAAAGATGAACAAAAAAACCTAGCCCTATCCGCCTGACGTTAAGAAATTCACTGATTAATAAAAAATAAAGAGTGAAAAGAACCTCTTTTAGACTAAAAAAATAGCAGTGTTTCACACAATGTTTTGGTAAATTAATTTATCTTTGGTTATTGCAATGAAAATATTTAAATGGCATCAAGATATTCTCGGCTCCTGAAGAGTTATCTTCTGAATATCTTTATAAAAAATTACAAACCTAAGTTATTGTGTGTAACACTCAGTAAGGATAGTTCAGGTGTATGAAATTATCATTTTCATTGTTTTGTTGATGTCAGGAGACGACGGTAGTTTTTCTTGTGCATAAAAGTGGTGCCGGTGACAACGTTCGTTACCACATGTATATAGTTTTTCTTTCCCGTTACTGTACCAAGATGTATCCCATAGCTTTGATGCTTCTCTGCCCATTATCTAGTGTATGCCCGGAAGCATGGATTCCACATGTGTTGATGTCGTCATGCGGCCCCCCTGTTCCAAATCCGATCCTGGAGTCAACATCACGGCAATTATTTTGTTTGTTAGCGAAAATACCGATTCTTGCTTTAGAAGCTCTACTCTTCCAAAATGCACTTTCCGGTTCAAGATTGAATCCTTCTTAGTTACAGTAACGCTGTAGGGAGCCCTGTGAACCAATCAGCGACTTCCACGTATCACGACCTAATGAAGTGGGGCGGTACTGCCCGTCAGCGATCAGTGAGTACAGAGAGTCAGCCTTCGTGTTGATGAGGATGAACCTGAGCTCTTGGTTGATCTTCTACCGAGACAGATCTTGGAGAAGGAAGTGTTCCAGTAAGTCGGTAATTTGGTCTCCGCTGTATCAAATCCAGTGTTTCCCGCAGGAAGGTTATATTCTGACTTGTCTCTCCAAAAATCAGAATCCTAATGAAACGGTTGCTGATCACAAGTAAAAGAGAATTATCTTTAAGTAAAAGGTAAGGATAAAGAAACCATGAAGCTACAGCAACCAGTCAGTAGGATCAAAATGAAGTCAGTAGAAACTCAATAGTTTTCCTCGAGTCTGATAAGCCGAAAGGGTGATGAGAGTTTTAAATCATTTTAATTTTGAATAAGATTTGACACTTGATAAAAATAAATGATCCTTCAGAATTGTATTCTTCTAAAATTTTATATTGCCTTGCGTCCAAATACGTCATTAATAAATTTTCAGTGTGTTTGAACTTTCTTAGAAGCAAATCTTTTTACATTTGAAATGAGTCCTAAATGCTATTTCAATAAATTAAGGATGACCAAATTATCTTTATTAAAAAAAATAACTCTATGATTTCCTTAAAAAAAATATCCATAATTTGAAACGAATACTCCTTCTTTTGTTTTCTTTTGTCCATGACGTCCAAATTTATCTTTAGTTTGAAAGAGACCACGAAATTAAACATTTTAACACAATGTGGTAAAAATAAATAAATAAATAACAGACCATAACATCCGACGGACGAAAACCCAGCAAGGAGAAGGCGCTGTTGTGGTTGGGGAGATGTAAACGAAAGGCATATTACTAACATGTTATCTTAAAGGCCTAATTTTTCATAACTCCAAAATCTGACCCAGTTAGTCTAATAGCTTCTTAACAAAAACTTAGGACAGACCTTGTTGCCATCAATCTTCATAACAGGGGTCCATATTCCATCACCACATCCTACATCCCCCACGTGACAGAAAACGGGAGTTGGTTTTGAGTCGATATGGAGCGTAACGATGCCACTCTCGCTCAGTCTATCAAAGATAAACAATTTAAAATATACATGTATATACATATATATATATATATTTTTTTGTATATGTATATTTATATACATATATATATTTATAGTAATAGTAATCAGTGGCTAAATCAGTAACACAACAGCTGGAAAAAACTAGAAAAAAATCACCATATTTTTTCTTTTTTTCTTGCCTTAAAATCTTTACCACTCTATGTGAGATGAACTTTGTCGTTTATTTTCAAATGTAGCACTTACATCTGCCTGTCATAGGCTTCCTTGCAGCTTGAAACCGCAACCGCTGCAGTAAAAAAGGATTTGAATTTTTAAACTTTATAAAGTTTAAGAAGTCTCACTGAAAAATTTAAATTTTAATATTGCATCAGCACCGCAGCTGTACCCTCCTGTAACACATTCGTCAATATCAGGAAATGCAACACATAGACGTTTGATTACAATTATAGTGTTTTTAAAGCAACCACTGTTTTTCTGTGGCGTTTATATGTACAAATAAATTTCAAAAGTGGGAAGTCCACGTATTGAATAGTTTTACCTTCATCACAAGTCTGACCCTTGTATCCAGCAGTACACAAACAGCGATAACCTTTTTTGGTGAAACCGCTTTGACAAGTTGCGTTGTTTTTGCATGGAGTTTTTTTACAGTTACTCTGACATAAAAATTAAAAATATATGTATTTGCAAAAATAATAACAACAAAGAAAAGAACAGCGGTGACGGTTGATAGAAGAATAATAATAAAAAGAAGAAGAAGAAGAGGAGGAAGAGGAAGAGGAAGAGGAAGAGGAAGAGGAAGAGGAAGAGGAAGAGGAAGAGGAAGAGGAAGAGGAAGAGGAAGAGGAAGAGGAAGAGGAAGAGGAAGAGGAAGAGGAAGAGGAAGAGGAAGAAGAAGATGAAGAAAAAGAAGAAGAAGAAAAAGAAGAAGAGGAAGAGGAAGAAGAAGGAGGGCGAAGACGAAGATACAGAAAAATGAACGATTACAAAACAAACGAAGATCCGTTTACGGTATGAAGATAGTTAATGATATTGGCTTGACAACAGGATTTGAAATTTATTTGATGGGAACATTTCGCGATTTGTTATGTATTTCGCTAAGCAATACGAAATCCACAAATGTTTATTAAAAAGGTGCATAAGTGGTAAACAGTTTAAATCAACTAGAGAGGACACAAATTTCACTTGCCTCGGCCCCACTGTAAATGTAACTTTGATCTTCAACCAGGTGGTCTTTGTTTCCTGTGTGATCGTGAGTGACATTATTCAGTTCACAAATATATGTTCCACTTCTTTGGTTTCCAAGATTATAACTGACACAGTTTGGTTCCATGTAACAAAGCAGTTCACACAATTCTCTGTCCTGAACACCATGAACTCGGATCAGATGGTTTCTTAAGCGTTGACCTTCAATATTATTAGCGGGGTTGAATACCAAATGGCGGCATGATTCTGGGACAGAATGATTTAAAAGAAACAAACAAATAAATCAATATTTCACTTCCAAATACGGTTTATAGCAAACCGAAAGAAATGAATCCTGTTCTGTCACGCGTGTCACGCGTGTCACGCGTCTAGCGTTACCACACAGTTTAGCATTGTAGCAAGGTATCATGGTATTGATTTTCCATGTGATTTAGGGATTGTCATTGTATTGTCGTGCTCGCTGGTGAAAACCCTTTCTCGTTTCACCGCGAAAATTTACTTCGAATAAATCTGGTTACACTGACTGATGAAGGATTTACGTCTCTTTTGTTACGGTGAGCAAACTTATGGATCAGGGTCCAAAGGATCAGAACAGTGAAACGAGAGACCTTTCGCCAGCCGACGAAGGCGATAATCATGATAATGTCAACCTCATGGATATGGAACTCGAGCCACAATTAGAAGACGAAATTCCCAGTGCAGCTGACCTTCTGGCAGGCGCCTTTAATATTTCATTCGCTACTTACGAAGCAGACCTTGAAACCTCGAGGAAAACTACTCGGCCAGCCGAAATCGACACGCTTCCATTCGTAAACAATGTGAACCAAGATGGCGTCGAGCAAAAGGAGGATTCCACGCGGCCGAGACGAGTTTCGAAACCCAGCGTCAAACTGATAGCCAACAGACTTCAGACAGATACGTCGAAGCTCGAAAGGTTATGGCAAGCAACTGCCCGAACGATTTCTCAGCTCCAGGGAACTCCGGACTCCGTCGAAGCTCTTCGTAAAGCAGTAGGAGATTTACGCTCGGCGTTCAACGAATATCAGCTCGTTTGGGTCTCTTTGATGGACTTCACGGCGTACGCCAGCTCGCCCGAACAACGTCAGGAATGACAAACGTTGGAGGAAATCATGAGGACTCGAAAAGAAATCGTTCAAGCAGCAATACAGGAAGGAATAGATCGCAAAAATGATCTTCTACAAGAATTAGGGTCGGCTTGTTCTGGGTCGCGTGCTTCTAAGACGTCAATTTCATCTAGTGCGCTACGAGCCCATGCGAGAGGCGAGGCGGACGCAGCATTGAAAAAGGCCGAAATGCAAAGGAAAATAAATGAACTTCAGTCTAAATCTGCGATGGCTCTTGAACTTGAAGAGAAGAAAAGACGAGAAGACGAACTGGCCTTTGCAAGGAGAAAACGGGCAGAGCAAGCGCGCCTGGAATCCTTACGCGTCGAACAAGAGGCAGCTGCAGCGGTGGCGCGAGCCAAGGCCATTGATGAGGAGCTCGGGTTCGGTAATGAGTATCAGCTACCAGATCTACCCGTTGAAGAACCCCGTAAGCGTGTTGAAGAATTTATCAGCAGCCAACTGGGGGAATCTAGTCCTCGTGGTCAAAAACCTAGCGCACTACGATTCACCGCCCCGGGTTTCACGGCTAACTTGATTAAGGAGGAAAAGCCGCGACGCCAAGAACTTAACACACCACGCTTTACCGTCCCTGGTTTCCCGGCTAAGTCTGTCAAGAAGGAAAAGCAAGATCCTCTAGAGGAGCTGAACCCAGGAGCATCGCCCTCAACCCCTAGCCAAACCGTAAAATTCTCCAATCCAGCTGACTGCATGGAATGTTTTATTCAGTTTATGGCTCGAAGGGAGCTGATTGCCAAAAAAATCGAAAAATTTGACGATCGTCCGGAAAACTTCAATACTTGGAAGGCAGCTTTCAAGAATATGACAAATGATGTAAACATCACTGCAAGTGAGGAGTTAGCCCTAATGTTGGAGTACACCACTGGTGAGTCCAAAAGACTTGTGCAACGGCTACGCAATGCTTACGTAGAGAATCCGACTGCGGGGGTATGAGAATCCTGGAAAAAGCTGGGCGAACGTTTTGGCTCGACCGCAGTTATTACCAATGTGCATCTGAACAAACTCACAATGTTCCCTGTGTTGGCATCCAAGGACAACAAAGGTCTGCAAGAATTGGGGGACTTACTGTTAGAGTTGCGGTGTGCAAAAGAAGATGGTGGTCTTGCAGGCCTCAAAATCCTTGATGAACCCGCCTTCCTGAAACCAGTGCTCGCGAAGCTACCGGAAGAACTCCAAGGAAGGTGGCAAAGGCACGCATACCGTTTCAAATCACAGCATGGTGTTGACTACCCCCCTTTTAGGGAGTTTGCCTCTTTCATTCAAGAGATTGCACAAGAACGGAATGATCCATTCTTATCCATGGAGAGTCACTTGGAGAAATTTCCTGTCAAGCCTCTTGTCAAACCTCCAATCGAACCTACTGATGACCCACCTTTCGGACAAGGCTTCACAGCATTTAGGACTGACATCACAGACCCTGCACTCAAGAGCTCAACTAACCGGGACCCTGCAAGATGGTGCGTCATTCACAAATTATCGCATCCGCTTAGCAAATGCCGTGCCTTCAGGGCCGTGCCCCTCACTGAAAGGAAGAATTTGCTTAGCCAACACCGAATCTGCTTTCATTGCCTTGCCACAACTAATCACCTAGCAAAGGATTGTGCGACCCAAGTCAAATGCTCTGAGTGTCACAGTGATAAACATGTTACAGCATTACACGCGGGACCCCCCAGCAAACCAGCAGAAGAAGTAGAGCTGAAAGATGCCCACCAGTACGGCGGGGAGCCTGCAGTGACATCTAGCTGCACAAAGGTGTGTGGAAACACAATGGGAGGCAAGTCTTGTGCAAAGATATGTCTTGTGAGCATCTACGCAAACAGTCAACCTGAGAACAAAATTAAGGCATATGTGGTCATCGATGATCAAAGCAACTGTTCGCTCGCCAAGCCAAAACTGTTTGATCTGCTGAACCTGGGTGGGAAGGTAACACCTTACACGCTAAAAACGTGCTCAGGGACAAGTCAGGCCATGGGAAGACGCGCCCACAACCTTGTTATCGAATCCTTTGATGGCACGCAGAGTCACACGCTGCCCATCCTCACTGAATGCAACGCTATTCCAGACAATAGAGAAGAAATTCCAACTCCCGCAGCGGCCAGAGCCCATCCCCATCTGGAAGCTATCGCTGAGAAGATCCCTGAGCTAGACCCAGAAGCTGAAAATCTCCTGCTCGTCGGAAGAGACGCACCGCCCCTTCACAAAATTCATGAATCGCGAAACGGACCCAGGAATGCACCATGGGCTCAACGCCTCGATCTGGGATGGGTGGTGTTAGGAAACGCCTGTATGGATGGCGCTCATAAGCCCACTGAGATCTCATCTTACAGGACACAAGTTCTCGATAATGGTCGACCCTCCTTTCTGCTACCATGCAGCAACCGGCTTTATGTTAAACATGGTTCACATGCAGACTTCACAACTTATTTGGAAACTAGTCAAAAGAAAGGAACTTTCTTCAAAGGGAGCTTTGAAGATGGACTGGGAGACAATGTCTTTTCATGCACTAATGATGACAACAGACCAGGAATGTCAGTGGAGGATCGGAAGTTCATTCAAATCATGAACAGTTCATTAGCCAGGAACGAATCTGGTAGCTGGGAGGCGCCCTTACCTGTCCGTGAGAAATTTAACAAGTTTCCCGACAATCGAGAAGATTCAGTCAAGCGCCTGAGGTCAACTAGACGAACACTTGACAAAAAACCGTTGATGAAACAGCACTACTTCGACTTCATGCAGAAATTGCTCGAAAAAGGTCACGCGGAACCTGCACCAAAAGCAGAATTAAGCCCTTCTAGCCCATGCTGGTATCTTCCTCACTTTGGAGTGTACCACCCCCAAAAACCAGATAAAATTCGTGTGGTTTCTGATTCTGCAGCAGAAACCAAAGGAACATCCCTGAACAAGGCCTTGCTCTCAGGACCAGACCTCACAAACAACCTACTAGGCATCCTGTTACGCTTCCGTCAGGACACTGTGGCCTTTGTGGCGGACATTGAACAAATGTTCCACTCCTTCCTAGTTCAAGAACAACACAGGGACCTGCTGCGATTTTTCTGGTACAAGAATAACGATCCAAACTAAGAGCTAACTGAGTACCGTATGAAGGTTCATGTCTTTGGAAACACCTCCTCAGCAGCAGTAGCCACCTTCTGCCTTAGAAAAACAGCTGAAGTTGGAGAGCAAGAATTTGGTTCAGATGCAAAGGACTTTGTGTACAACAATTTCTATGTCGATGACGGGCTGAAGTCTGTGGCCAAACCCGCTGAGGCCATTGACCTGTTAACTCGCACAAGAGCCATGTTAGCCAGAGCAAATCTCCGTCTACATAAGATAGCATTCAGTCATCCAGAAGTGACTCATGCCTTTCCAAGAGAAGATCAAGCCTCTGACCTCCGCGACCTAGATTTCTCACTGGATACTGTGCCAATTCAGCGTGCATTAGGGGTGCTATGGGACATATCAGCAGACGCATTCACCTTCAAAGTTTCTCTGGAGAAGAGGCCATTTACAAGACGAGGTGTGCTCTCCGTCCTCAATAGTCGGTATGATCCACTGGGACTTGCAGCTCCAGTTACTGTTAGAGGGAAGCTCCTCCTTCGATCCATGATGGCCAATCTCAGCAACCTTCATCCAGAAAGCTGGGACGAACCGTTGCCGGAAGAGCAAAGGCTGGCCTGGGAAGCATGGTGCAAGGCTTTGCAAGCTCTAACGCTTCTGAGGGTCCCTCGTTGTTACACAGTAGTTTCATCTACAGGAGTAAAAAAACAGGAGCTGCATACCTTCTGCGATGCGTCCAATAACGCCATTGGAGCAGTCTCGTACCTCAGAACTGTCCAACACGATGGAAGCATCCAAGTGTCTTTCGTCTTTGGCAAGGCGAAGCTGGCCCCATCTCATGCCACAACCATCCCTCGTCTCGAGCTGTGTGCGGCCGCACTTGGCATCGAAATCACGGAGCTCATCAACCGAGAGTTGGACATAAAGCCTGATACAGTCTCCTACTACTCTGATAGCAGAGTAGTCCTTGGCTACATTACCAACGAGACGCGACGTTTTTATGTTTATGTCAGCAATCGAGTAGAGCGTATTAGAAAATCCTCATATCCTGAACAATGGTATTATGTACCCTCCCACCGGAATCCGGCTGATCTAGCCACGCGCTCAGTAGATGCCCAGAACCTGAGTGGCAGTACGTGGCATCATGGACCTATCTTTCTTCATCACCAGGAAGCATCTGTCAACACGACTGCCAACCAAGCCTCAGAAACTGCAGAAGATGACCCGGAAGTCCGCCCAGTGTTACAAGCCCTGGTAACTCAAATTCTGCCTCACAAACCTCTTGGGACCAGCCGCTTCTCTAGGTTTTCACAGTGGACAACTCTTGTGAGGGCGATTGGCAGACTTCTCTTCTTTATCCAGTCGCATCGTCAAAAAGACCCTTGAGAAGTCTGGTACCACAGAAAGTATAAAGCTGACACCACATGCTTGTCTTCTAAACAGAGCAAAGTTGTTAATCATACAGAATGTTCAGCATGAAGCTTATGAACAGGAAATCAGCAGTCTCAACAACTCTGATGGGTCACCTAAGACAAGCCCCCTTCTCAAGCTGAGCCCAATGGTTGATAATGATGGACTCGTCAGAGTTGGTGGCCGACTAGAGAGAGCAAGTCTGAGCTATGAGGAGAGCCACCCCTTGATACTGCCGAGCTCACATCACGTCACAAGTCTTCTAATAAAGCATTATCACGAAAAAGTACAGCATCAGGGGC
The DNA here is from genome assembly GCF_964200805.1 of Pocillopora damicornis. Classification (NCBI taxonomy): domain Eukaryota; kingdom Metazoa; phylum Cnidaria; class Anthozoa; order Scleractinia; family Pocilloporidae; genus Pocillopora; species Pocillopora damicornis. Next base: position 9,856,528 of record NC_142676.1, read on the forward strand.
GACATTTCACACTCGGCCTGATCCGAAGCAGTGGCTTCTGGATTGTTGGAAGCAAGCGAGCCGTGAACAGCGCCATTAACAACTGCATTAAGTGCAAGAAGCTGAGGGGTCGGCAGCAGACACAAAAGATGGCCGATCTTCCTATTGATCGACTTACTCCCGCACCTCCATTCAGCTACGTTGGCCTTGACGTCTTTGGACCCTGGCTAATCAGTGCTCGCCAGACAAGAGGAGGAATTGCCAACAGCAAACGTTGGGCTGTACTTTTCACCTGCCTAACCACAAGGGCTATCCATATCGAAGTAATAGAGTCTATGGACACCTCATGTTTCATCAATGCCTTGCGCAGATTCCTGGCCTTGCGAGGACCAGCAGTACAGCTTCGCTCAGACTGTGGTACCAATTTTGTGGGCGCACGAAACGAGCTCCAATCTTGCCTTAACGAGATGGACGACAAAGCCATTCAGTCCTACCTAGCAACTGAAGGCTGCAATTGGATCTTCAATGCTCCTCATGCCTCCCACGTTGGTGGAGTTTGGGAACGAATGATAGGGGTGACCAGAAGGATCTTGGAATCCATTCTTGCTGATCTTGGACCCATACGTCTCACTCATGAAGTCCGCACAACACTCATGGCAGAAGTAACCGCTATAGTGAACGCCAGACCCCTGGTCCCCGTGCCCTCTGATCCAGAAATGCCAGAGATTCTCACCCCAGCCACTTTGCTAACACAGAAGTCCAGAGCCTTGAAATCCATGCCTGGGAATTTCAGCAGCACAGACCTGTACAGCAAGCAGTGGAGGCAGGTCCAGTACTTCGCCAATATGTTCTGGACCCGTTGGCGAAAAGAATACCTGCCGACACTCCAGCCAAGAAGGAAGTGGCAAAACGAAACTAGGAACGTAGAAGAAGGAGATTTGGTCCTCCTTCATTGTAAAGAGTCACCTAGAAACTACTGGCCTCTTGCCCGGATAACCAAGGCTTATGCTTCCGTAGACAGTAAAGTACGCAAGGTTGACCTGGTGACAGCGAAAGACGGCTCCCAGGCCCGTCACTTAGGTTATCCTACTTAGGAGGGAGAAAGATTTCGAGAAAATGAAAACCCCACTTGGATGAACGGTCTAAGTTTTACGAGAGAAAAGTGAACTTTCACAGCTTTGTGCTGGAAATTAGGACATCACTGGACATTTTAATCTAGGACGTTACTGTTTTGTTTAGATATTGTAGTGGTATTTTCTTATACCAGACGGGAGTGTTCTGCCACGCATGTCACGCGTCTAGCGTTACCACACAGTTTAGCATTGTAGCAAGGTATCATGGTATTGATTTTCCATGTGATTTAGGGATTGTCATTGTATTGTCGTGCTCGCTGGTGAAAACCCTTTCTCGTTTCACCGCGAAAATTTACTTCGAATAAATCTGGTTACACTGACTGATGAAGGATTTACGTCTCTTTTGTTACGGTGAGCAAACTTATCGATCAGGGTCCAAAGGATCAGAACAAATCCTAAGGCTGACAAATATTCGTCTATGACAAGGGATGAAAGATTTATAGAAAATTAATCATTTCTTTGGTTCAGAGCCTGGGATAAAAAATTTTTTAAAAATTTAAAAAAATTTATCAAGAAAACAGAATCCAGTGTGGTTGTGGAACTCAGCATCTTCCAAAAGCAGCAATCTAAAGCATTGTGCGCAAAAATTTAAATATAAGAAAGGTTACTATTCTATTACCATTATATTTTTCAAGTAGGCATGCAGTTAGTTACTCTTCTCAGAAGTTTCAGCTTTTAGCATGGAGCTAAATATTCGTCGGGCTGCCGCTGTCAAATATCTTTCGTTTTTTTTTAAAACACTTTCCACCTTAAACAGAATCACTGAGAAAAGCCTCTGTCTGTGTTATGATACGAAATCATCCAAGACGTTAAAAAAAAGTCAAAAAAGATAATAAAACAACCACAAAAACAAAACAGAATGATCCTATTTTGGTAACTAATTCGCTAAACCTAAGACTTTTAACGCCAACTGTGTAAAAGAGAGCTTAAAGGCAGGTAGTTGTATAGTGTTTTTCCCTCGGAGAAGTCATTGAAGAAATTCAGAACACCATCTGATAAAAAGAGAGGAATATACATACATCCAATTCGTAAGAGGAGGAGCCTGTAAAGCGTATGCTCGACTTCGCATTTAAAATTTCTGTGTAAGATAATCTTGAATCTTGCCCCTAAACCAAAACTGGTATTCGACCGATCAAGCTATTAGCATCCTATTCGTTATTTCATCACCTTCGAAAATATGGCACTTAACAAAAAACATATGTATATATGAAGTCGGGATATGGGTAAAAATCAAGAAACTAACCTTCTGACAAGACGGAACCAGTTAGTACAGAACGAAAAAGTAGCAAAATAGAACAGATGCGAAAGACAAACATGACATAAACATAAAAATGCAAGCAGGACTGTTTCGATGTTTAAGATGTTGGAAGGCACTTCACAGTGAACGAAACACACTGTAACTATATGTCATGAATGATTTTCTGAGTTGAAAAATATACAGGTGTTTACCTCTTTGGGCATGAATTCTTAATGATGTTAAACAAAATAACTTTCCTTTTAAAATTGAAAACTCTCGGTTGAAACAGGACTTATAAGCTGTTGTCAGTTATTGAACTTTCCATTTTGCGAAAGTACAAATAATCATTGAATTTGAATACAGCATGTCTACCCAACACCTTTTAACGAATTGACCTCTTAGATAATTATCAAGGATGAATCATTTTTAACACAAAAACTTAAACCGTTGAGTACCCCAATTATTTTTATTCGTTTTAATTGGCGTCGACCTGCTGGGATCAAACAAACCTTTCTAAGTAGTAAATTATAATACAAGAACACACGTCTTTAAGAGTATTAACCTCTTTAATAACCCCAGGTATTGCTACGAAATTCCAATCACATGGCAAAACGTTAAGCAGATCTTTCTTCCCCCTTAATTCTTAATCTTAATTAATGCCGAAGAATTATCTGTCAGGTTGAAAACCACTTTCAAGAATTGCCAAGTCACGTCAACAGTAGGCCTAACACTCTGACTCGTAATATTGATGATAATGACGATAACTATGATAATAATATTAAAAAAAGTAATAGTTACAACATCAGAAACCACAATGATGACAATTTTTCGACTTTAACGCTGCCTCAAAAACTGCTGTTTATGCCTTTTATTTTATTCCTGAAAATGGTTTACAAAATAACGTTATAAGCTACAACAATCAAACAAAAACGTTAACAAAAGTAAAACAACCCTTTCGCGTATAGAATACGTGTTCTAACCTCCCGTGAATACATGCATCTTTTGAATATTGCTTTGCATAAATGATAGTGTTACATCGGTGTGTATGATACTCTGTAAAGATAGATAGCGTGTATTTAGGTATGCATTTAGTTTTTCGCTATTGTTGTTGATGAGGGTGGTGATGTTGACGTTGTTTATCACTACATGTACAATTTTCGCTCGTCACTGCACCAAGATGTACCCCATGGCTTTCAAGAACTTCGACCCATCATCAAGACCGCTTTAATCTGCAACGATTCCACACGCGTTGTTGTCATCATGTGGCCCTCCTGTACCAAATCCAATTCTGGTATCAACATCATTGCAGTTATTTGCATTGTTGGTGATAAAACCGATCCTTGCTTTGGCAGCCTTAAACTCCCAATAAGCTGTCAATGGATAAAGATCGAACCCCTCTCTGTTACAGTAAATCTGCGAGGAGGCCTTTGGACCAGTCAAGGATCTCCATGTGTCACGTCCCAGCGACGTGTTTCGGTATTGCCCATCAGCGATAAGTGAGTACAGAGAGTCAGCCTGCTTGTGGATGACAATGAACCTGAGCTGTTGGTCAATCTTCATACCGAGACAGATCTTGGAGAAGGATGAGTTCCAGTAAGTCGGTAACTTTGTCTCCAATTGGTCAAACCCAGTCTCTCCTCCAGGAAGATTGTATTCTTCCTTGCTGCTCCAGTAATTGGAATCATAATGAAAAGTTCGCTGATTCGAAATAGAACAAAGTTATCATTTAACAGACACGATACAGGATGAATAAACAAGTCGCACATAATGGACAACCCGAACAAAGAAACTTTAAGCTGAAATAAACTCAATGGAAACAACGGTTCTAAATCAAATCTGAATTGGCATAGAAAAAGTTAGCAGTCATACTCAAGATCACATCACAAGTGCTTCTTTATGATATTAATAATTTACCCTCAAATTTCCATTCAGCTTGATTCATAGATTTTTATAATAAGTAATAATCTACTGAGTAATAATCGTGATAGTGTGAGAACCACTGAGGAACCATTATAGCTGAGATTGGGTGAGATTAAAACGGAAGTAACTCCAAACTCGAGCCTAAATTTTCAAGATACACAGATCATGACAGTAATGCACGGAAAATATGTCTTTAGTCACATACCAATAAAAGAGAGAAATCAATGAAATAAAAGATCGAATATCTCACAACCAACAATTTTCCCAACAACAGGCCATGAACCATTTCCACATTTTACATCCCCCAAGTGGAAAAAAAAAAAAAAGAAACGGGCGTCGCAATCCTGAAACCTAGATTTTTTAAATAAACCAAATGTGACATAAATATTCTGATTGTATCTTCTTATTGTCCTTACCAAAAAGAGCAATAGTTAAAACATAAAAATGACAATCATTTATAGAAACTTGCTGCCATCGATCTTCATGAGAGTATCATCCACGTGACAGAAAATAGAAGTTGGTTTTGAGTCGATGTAGAGCGTAACAATGCCACTCTCGCTTAGGTTACAAAAGATGAATCAGATTATAATGAATAAAATGTGATTTAAAATCGTCCCGTGTTTTGCATCTATCAGTTTGGAATACTATTTTCAGTTTAGTTTTCAATTGCTAAAATGAACATAGGCAACAATGACATTATTTAAGTTAGGATAAGTGACGATCTCCTCTTGGGAATTTGCAACTCTCGCTCCAAGATTAAGTTAATTATTAACTTCCTAATATCGTACTTACATTTTGTTCTCATAGGCTTCTTTGCAGCTTGAAACTGTAGCTAAGGGAAAAAGAAAGTCATAAGAACTATCTAACACCATTAAAGTTTATGGGATCATAAAGAAAAGTTATTACGCTCGTTTGAACTCTTACTTTCACTACGTGTAAAGTTGAAGCAGATAAAACTAAATAAGCAATACACCGCACATTCTTTCGGTTTACAAGCATAAGAGACTCCAAAGGATGTTGGAGAACATGAGAAATATTTGAGGCTCTTCGAAATTGTTTATAAGAATGCTACGCTTATGTTGAATTTGATAGCATCATATCTTGCTAAATTAATCCAAACAATTCTAGTTTAAGCCTTTAAAAGGCCGAGTGGCTTACATCTACAGGGGCTTACCTAGTCTCCGTATAATGATTGGATTCTAGTCAAATATAAATATTCCAGCGTTTTGCCTGGATCTCTTTGTACCTGGCTAGTACCAATGCGCCATTTCAAGTTGGGCATGCGCACGTAGATCAACTTTAACCGGCCGCGCACCACTTTACCGCTCAAAAAAGAATACAAGTACTATCACGGAAAATATGGGCTGAAGAATGCAATCGCTTTTGGAAATCTGTAAAGAGAACTCAAGACTTTTCGAACACCTTATTCAATAGCAGTTATTCTTGTGATTAAACACTGATTTTGTTTTGAGCCTAATCAAAAGAGTTATAAGATTCTAAAACGCCATGACTTACTGGATTGCCTGATTTACTACAAGTCCTGTTAAACAACTTGGTTGTGACAGCCTCAAATCATGGTACCTAGCTTTTACAAAGTTAACCCATGCGTAAAAGTTAGACCGCTGTGTACCCGGTTCTCTCTTATACTCTTGGATGGAGAGGGCCCTCGAATGACTATAGTAAGAGTCTTCCCTTAGAACACAGCAACAAAGGCCTGCCAGGTCGTAAGTAAAGAACTTCAACCGGAGACAAATTTCCAACGAGTAGGCCACCGTTAGTTTTTCAGCTGGGGCATATTCAGACACGTGATGCGTTAAGAATAAACTAAAATAAATTATGGATTATGACTAAGGATATCGCTAAATTCACCTTGGCAAGTTCTCCCATCCCCAGAATATCCAGGTTTACAATCACAATTGAACGATCCCCTGGTATTGTTACACACAGCATCAGCAATGCAACTGTGCTCTTCTGTATCACATTTGTCAATATCTAAAAATACGCCAGAGTTTTTTTTATGGTTTTTAGTTCAGCCATTGTGTTTCAGTGGTCTTAGAATTTTCACATAGGTTTTAAAAGTTGTGAATCTACCTATTCGTGTAAACAGTGTTACCTTCATCACAAGCCTGACCCTGGTATCCATCAGAACACATACAGCGGTGACCCTTGTCAGTAAAACCGTTTTGACATTTGGCGTTGTTCTTGCAAGGATTCCTGATACAAGCACTCTGACATACAAAAGCAGTAATCGAAATAACGATATTAAATAATCACTGGATGAGTTTTTTTGTCATATCCAGAATAGCCAAGGTCGAGGCAGGGGTTATCAGACGAAGCCGAAGACTGAGGTTCATAACCCTTACCAAGGAAAAATGTTTTTGCTTCTTTACAGACAACAAGCTAAGCAAAGCTCCCGAACTTGACATGATTACTCGAAGAAATCATGCACCGCGGTCATACATGACAGATTACCCGTGGCCTTGGGTGTCCTTGTCTTGATTATTGTATAATCTGCAGCTATTTGACGTCCTAGTCAATGATTTTGAAAATTCAATGTACGCCCTAGGGCAATCAGAAAAGACATAGCACTGAGTTGAATGTATAATAAATTAGAATAATTGTAACAATGCTAATAATGATCATAAAGATAATCACGATGATACATTAAATTCAATTCAGTTTTTGCAAAAGTTGATGACGTAATTCAAGATGACGATGATAGAAGATTATGATGATGATTAATACTTCGATAGGGGTATGCAATTTGCATGCCGTGCATAATAATACCATTTCTTGCAACCCTTAAATGGTTATTCTTGTCACTCTGCGAAATTGATAAGTCAAAAAAATTATCTATGATTATTAATGGTACTTGCCTCTGCTCCTCGGTAAATGTAATTTCGGTCCGCAATCAGGTTCACTTTGTTTTCTTCATGAGTAGCATCATTCAGTTCACATTTATGTGCTCCATCATTTCCACTAGGTTGCTTTTGGAGATTATAACTGACGCAGTGTGGCTCCATGTAACAAAGCATATCACAAAATTCATTGTTCTTGACGTCGTCAACTCGAACACGTGATTTCTGAGGCGGTGATCATCAAATGCTCTAGCGGACTTTATCTGAGTCGGAGCAATTAAAAATGATATAAATTTATAAAGGGAATGAATTAATATGCATCGCCTTTCTAAGACTAAAGCCATGCAATAGTTATCAACTTTGAAGATTTTCTTTACGAGGCCTACTAGCGTTCAAAAGTTTTATATTTTTTTGTCTCGAGTACGTGATTAAAAAAGATTATAAAAAAGAGTGGTAGCCTTCCTCAGGAGGAATTGAATACTAATTGTCAGTAGAAAAATTTGTGTGTGCACACAGAAAACGAAGGACAGTAAATAAAACAGTGGAGGTCAAACCAGAATATTTATAAAATATTCATTGAAAATGGTTGCTTCGAAATTTTGAAAGATTAACGTTGTTTTATAATTAGTAGTTCACATAGTGTGATCGTCCGGGTGAGTGTAGTTCTCAAAAGAACTGTTGTTGGTGACTGACATTTCGACTACCTGTGCGGAAGTCATCTTCAGAGTCAAGTGAAGAGTAGTCGTCAGTCGATGATGTTATAAAGTTTGGTCTGTTGAACGTGATTGGTCTGTTTAGCCGAGATGTGATTGGCTGGAAGACTCGTGTAGAGTTTGTTAACAGTCATTGGTCGGTTTCGATCCGTCTGTTATTTGTCGGTCTGTTTGTCGGTTTGTTCACGTCGTTAATGAGTCGTTTGTAAGGTGCTGGTAGTTGTTGACATATGTTGAGAGGCGTCTGTTCTAAGTTGGTAAACCAGCTTTCCAAAGTCAGTCGTTGAAAATAGTTTGTACTGTAGGTTAAGCATTTAGCAGAGTCCCAGTCGATTCTGTGATTAGTTTGTCGGTAATGTTCAGAAATGTGATTGTTTACATCACCATTTCTAGTTGTTCGTTTGTGTTCAGTTAGTCGCGTGTTAAGGTTTCTACCAGTCTCACCAATGTAGGAGGCCTGGCAGTCGGAGCATTCGATCTTATAAATCGCTCCCTGTCTGTTGTTGGGTTCGTCTTTGTCTTTAACGTTGGTCAGTAAATGTCGTAAAGTAGTAATAGGCTTGTGAGCCACGCGAATGTTGTAAGGTTGTAGGATCCGCGCGATAGCCTCAGAAGTGCGTTTGTTGTAGGGTATAGTGGCTGTTGTCGTGACAGATGTGGAGTCCCGGTTAGTTCCTGTAGTGTCGGTCACCCTGAGAGTGTTTCGTCTAATGAAGTCAGTGTTGTAGTTGTTTTTGTCAAAAACACGGTCAAGGTACTTGTTTTCGTCAGATAAACTGTCCGACGTGTTGCAAACAAGTTGCGCTCGTCTTGTCAATGTCTTGATAGTCGTAGCTTTGTGGGAAGTCGGGTTGTAGGATGATTCGTCAAGTAATCTGTCGGTATGCGTTCGTTTATAATTAGTGTTAGACAGACGGCTGTAAAGGATATGATCTCAAGCTCTTTTGGTTTATGGTCATTCAGAAAACGTTAAAGATAGATTATTGGTGATCTATTTCATAAAGGCAGCATTATGCTCAGCCCTGAGTTTTTAAAATTACCGGAATTTATTTATTGTTACCATTCATGCAGATTTTTTCTTTCTCGCGTGCTTCAAAACTGGTGCTAAATAAAGCACATGTCGTCTTAAAACATGCCAGTGACATATTCTCCTCCTACCTTCCTTACCGGACCGTACTATAACTTATGTCAAATGAGCCTGTTCACTCCGTTTCAGTTTTTACAGTGAAAGACGAAATGCTTATGAGAAGAATTGACATGCAAGATGCACCACTGTTCTCTACACAGTGAAATAACGAAGAACTGTTAAAAAATGCCATAATCTTTACTTATGTTGATTCTATGACAATTCGTGTGAAAGAGAACTGAAAGACAGATGATTTATTTTGGGTTGTACCTTCAGGGCTTTCTTTAATTTTTGAAGAAATTACTTGTTTAGAATATCAGTATCCTTCAAATATTTTCTTCAATGAAGAATTAGGAGCTTTTTTCAGTGATATTCACTTTTAAACAGAAGAAATCTTTCAATAACAAGCTGCTAAACTAAACCTGATATTACAACATGTTAACTGCATCATATTGCTCATTAAATTATAACACGTTGCAAAATGTAAATTCGGGTTTTGTATCAAATTAAAGTTACTTACCTACTAAGGTAACTGAAACATTCAGCACAGAATATAGAAGTGGTAAAATAAAACAAAGGCGAGAGGAATGCATCACCCTAGTCACTGTATGCAGAATTACTTTGAACTTTTAGATACTGAAAGCCTTTTGACGGTGAACGTGGCACGCGTCAACTTATGTCGATGTTAATTAACTGAGTCTAGTTTCTCCCAAGAAAAACGTCCAGGTGTCTTCTTCTGGGGGCATAAATTCTTAATAATGGAAAAAAAGGTCAAAAACTAGAAAAAAAAAAAGGAAAAATAAACTTCAATTTCCCCCTGGGGATTTGAAGTACTGAAGTTATTATCATGGCAGTTTTGTTGATGCAAGTTGGTGAAAAGCTGTTGTGAGCTAATGAACCTTGTATTTACTAGTTATTTCTCCAACTGTAAGCTCTCGGGGAAAAATATATTTTCCGCCATTGCTTCACGGCTCGCTTACACAAATTCTTATTTGAATTCGCTGACAAATCAATCAACCATACTTGTTGGAGTTAGATAATGAGCTCGGAGCTATGTTACAAGCTCACAACGACGCTCCGCTCAGCCAATCAGAAGGCTGGAAATTCAATAATCTTGCTCCAGTTGTTACTAGTACTAGTTATTGGTATTTACATATGCTAGTATTATGGTGATATTCTTATTACAAGTAACAGCATCTTGTGAATATTGCTTTACACAACTGAAAGTGTTGAATTAGTGTTTAATACTTTGTACAGATAACCAGTGTGTATCAATGTACGCTTCCATATTTTGGCCATCGCCATTATTTTTGTTGGTGAAGGTAGTGATGATGATTCTGTTTATTACTGCATATGTACTTTTCGCCTATTACTGTATTAAGATGTATCCCATGACATTAATGAACTGCGACCCATTATCAAGACCGGCTTTGTCTGCAACGATTCCGCACGTGTTGGTGTCATCGTGTGGCCCTCCTGTACCAAACCCGATTCTGACATCAACATCATGGCAGTTATCTGCATTGTTGGTAACAAAGCCGACCCTTGCTTTTGGAGTCCTAGACTTCCAATAAGCTCCCAATGAGTAAACATTAAACCCCTCTTTGTTGCAGTAAATCTGCGTGGACGCATTTGGGCCAATCAAGGACCTCCATGCGTCACGACCCAAATTGGTCGGACGGTATTGTCCGTCGGCGATCAGTGAGTACAGGGAATCTGCTCGCTTGTTGATGACAATGAACCTGAGCTGTTGGCCGATCTCCATACCGAGACAGATCTTGGAGAATGATGTGTTCCAGTAAGTCGGTAATTTGGTCTCCATTTGGTCAAACCCAGTCTCTCCTCCAGGAAGGTTATATTCTAACATGTTGCTCCAATAATTGGAATCATAATGAAAAGTTCGCTGACCAGGAAAAGAAGGAAAATACCATTGAATGAAAAAGAAAGACAACTAAATATATCAATCCCAACGACCAAACATCCAAAACTGATGCGAGCCGATTTAGTTAAATCTAATCAGTTAAGACAGTGACTCGCATTACGATAGAAATACACCACAAACGGCTTTCCATTAAGTATGAATTTTTAAAAGTTCTAAAACGATTTTCTATCTTTTTTTTTTTCGGTTAGAAATCAATAAAATAGCCATCAACAGAAAACTGCATTTTGCAAACATTTTGTTGGTATTTCCTCATGTGACCCGCATTAAAATCACCTTTGGCTAAGAGAAGACCACAATTTTATTTGCAACGAGGCAGAAAGGGTTAAACATGGTAATATGAAAGCGAACAAGAAGTCATACTTGCGGAGGTTGGGTGAGGTTATAATAGAAGCAAACTTTCAGTATCAAAAAATGTCTTCTTAAATTCATCACAAACCCAAACAAAAATCTGTTACAAAACTATCGAATAATACAAATAAATGAAGAGATAGATACCTTGTGGCCATCAATCTTCATGACAGAGGTCCATATTCCATCTCCACATCCTACATCCCCCACGTGACAGAAAACGGAAATTGGCCTTGAGTCGATTCGAAGCGTGACGACGTTACTTACGCTTAGTCTATAAAAAAATAGGATTTAAGAAAATTAATTAAAGGAGTTAAACTTGTGGTATGCATCCACCATTTTGGAATCCCACGAGATTATAAACTCTCGGGAAAACTAAATTTAACAGGCGTATTAAAAGAATAAGAAATGACAGGATAGCTACTTGCTCTTTTCTAGGCATTTATAAGTCTTCCTGCGAGATCAAGGAGATCACGTCTATCGTTTTCATTCTTTTATCTTTAATCGTACTTACAATTTCGCGTCATAAGCTTCTTTGCAGCTTGAAAACACGACGGCTGCAAAAAATAAAAAAAAAAATATATTTATGAAAAAGCAGACAAATGAATAAATAAATAATGATAAAAAGATCCACAAGTGTGGGCATGCTTCGTTGGAGTCTGCAACATGACGCGGTAAAATATGTAATGTAGTCATTTATCCTTAAAAATCACCTTGCGCAAATTGAGAGCGAGGTAGATAAAGGATAGTATAATTAAAACACATTAGAACTTAATTATCTTTGTTCTATTTGTAGCATGATGGGGTTTTCGAGTAATGCATAGTTTTCCACCACTACATTGGCGAACTTCTTAACTTTAACTCGCCCTAATAAGACGGAAAGGGGCCTTCTAATAGCCCACAAACATAGCAAAATAAACTAGTAGCGCTCACATCCAGAACTAAGCACCCAGAGTCCAAAGTGCCGACCAGTAGGACACTGTAAGGAAAATAAAACGTATGGGTCGATAGTTATGTTCCATAACATTTTGTGGTTCAAAACTTCTTTTGAAGCCCTGTCTAAATTTATTTGTGACCCTTCACTGATTTAATGAAGAAAGCATTCACATCTACAAGGAAAGAAACAGCCAATGTTACCTTCACATATCTGTCCATTACCAGAATATCCAGGTTTACATGTGCAGTTGTGCGACCCTTTGGTATTGTTGCATACAGCATCAGCACTGCAGTTGTGTGTTCCTGTAAGGCACTCGTCGGAATCTGAATAAGCAAATCATCAATCGATCTTTTACAAAATCAGTAGCATGTCGCTCTCGAAAATGCTGATCAGATATATATTAGAATGTAAAATCCATTTGGCTTTAAATCTAACATGCAATATTCCATTGGATTACCTGTACAGGTGTGTCCGTTCCCAGAATATCCAGATTTACATTGACAGTTGTGCGACCCCTTGATATTGTTGCATTCAGCATCAGCACTGCAACTGTGGGTTCCTGTAGAACACTCGTCGATATCTAAATATGCCAATGATAAAAGGGCCTTTGATATGGCTTTTTGCATTTGTTTTTATAACAGTGCATCGGTAATATAGAAAACAATGTATGTGGTTCTAAATTTGATGGGCAATAAATCATTACATTACCTTGGCAAGTCCTTCCATCCCAAGAATATTCAGGTTTACATGTGCAGTTGTGGGATCCCTCGGTATTTCTGCACACAGCATGAATACTGCAGCCGTGATCTTGGGTGGCACATTCGTCAATATCTAAATAGACATGATTAATGGATCTGTTGTGGTATATGTAGCATTAATTTTGTTTTCTTAACATTGCATCGATAATACAGAGTACCACTGCCTATGTGGCCCTAAATTCAACATACACTATTTCATTTTACTACCTTTGCAAGACCATCCGTCCCCAGAGTATCCAGGCTTACATGAACAGTTATATGAACCCTCGGTATTGTTGCACACAGCATCAGCACTGCAGCTGTGCTCTTCTGTACCACATTCGTCAATATCTAAATATGCAGGTTTGTATTTGGTCTGTTATATCGTTAATAGCATTTTTTTACTTAACATTGCACTGATACTAAATTATAAAATACAACAATTTATATAACAACAAATTCAGCAAGCAGTATTTGATTGCACTACCTGTGCAGGTTTAGTCTTCCCAAAAAACAGCATCAGCAATGCAGCCGTGCGCTTCTGAACCACTTTTATCATTTGAAATATCTGGGTACGCATATCGTAGGATCTCTTATAGTTTCAATAGCATCCGTTCTCGTAGATAGTGTACTCATTATGCGCAATCTAAAAATCTATCTGGCACTGAATTAAGCCCGAAATATTTCATTGCTTTACCTTTGCAGGTCCATCCATCCCCCGAAAATCCAGGTTTACAATCACAGTCATAAGATCCTTCGGTATTGTTGCACACAGCATCAGCACTGCAGCTCTGCTCTTCTGTAGCACATTCGTTAATATCTGGAGTTGCAACATATTTGGTTTGATTACCATAAACTGTCAAAATATTGTCATAGCTTGGAAGAGCAAATAATCTATCTTTTAAATTATTTGATTTTAAACTGTAAGCAGACTAGCCGAAGAAATCATCTGAACTTCTAAAATAAAAGAAGACATCAATTAACACGAAAAACGTTCAACTTTAATATTGAAAGTAAGGAAGAAGGATTGAAATCCATCCCTTTAATTCCAAACTTCTCGTGAGCCTTCTCTTATCAAGCTAGAAACTTATTCACTGTACAAAGTAACCAAAAAGCAAAATCTACCTCTGCAATCCCTTCCATCTCTGGAATATCCAGGTTTACATGTACAGTTGTACGATACTTTGGTATTTCTGCAAACAGCATCGGCACTGCAGTTTTGCTTTTTTGTAGCACATTCGTCAGTATCTGAAATCAGATCACATTGATTTCAATAATCATTGAAGCTGTCTTCAATTTTACATTAGTTTCAATTATGAGTAAAGTCTTAGAGGGAATTACTCGTTTGGAAAATGGCATTACCTTCATCGCAAATCTGACCCTTGAATCCAGCTGAACACAAACAGCGATAACCTTTGTCGGTAAAACCGCTTTGGCAAGTCGCGTTGTTCTTGCAAGGGTTTGCGATACAGTTACTCTGACATGAAAGAAAAAAACAAACAACAAAACAAAAATAAAAAATCAAAGCAAAAAAAACAACAACAACAAACAAAACAAAAGAAAGGGAAACAACAAAAATTAGCCAAGACATCTAACAAAATGTCGTTAGACATGACATCTAGAGAAACATATTATGAAATAGTTTTTCTCCATACTCTAAACCAGCAGGATTGGTAAGTAAAAACATGCATGCTACTGGAAACCTCGTTATTCTCAAATCGTGGCTGGAAGAAGTTTGTAAGTGACACTTGCCTCTGATCCATGGTAAAAGTAATCGTACTCCCCAACAAGGTCGTCTTCGTTTCCTTCGTGAGTAGCATCATTCAACTCACATTTATATGCTCCATTGTCCCCACTCGGTTGCTTTTCGAGATTGTAACTGACACAATCTGGCTCTATGAAACACCTTATCTTACATAATACTTTATCCTTGACGACATCAATTTGAATTACGTGATTTATCAGGCGTTGACCGTCAAATGCTTTGGTGGGCTTGAATTCCAAATAACGGCAGTTTTCTGGGTCAAAATGATATTTCTTATTACTTTGTGAGAGAAGATGATACCCGCCGAGTAATAAAAAGGGAGACAAAGATATGGAGTCATAATAATTTGACTTAAGGTATTGTAAAGCACAGAAAAGAGATACTGGCTCAGCGCTCTCTACATATCAATATTAAACTTTTGGATCAGATTAAAAGATAAAAAGTCCCCTTTAAGACCGTACCCTAACAACACTCCAGAAACAATTTACTTAGAAGTCAGGCTATGACAGGTCTCATACCATGGTCAAATGTTCTGCATGTTGTCAGCAGGTAGCAATGTTGCAAGGATTGTGTGTGTGAACAGAAACATGAAAATAGCAAATTCTAGTCATATAAAGAGTTTTTTTCATTATTTTTTTTTGTGTTGTTGTTGTTTTTTTTTTTTTTGCGAAGGAGTGGCGAAGGAGTGGCGGAGGAAATATGCAATTCTCCGCAAACAGTTCAAGGCTATTCCATAATACATCGGAAAGCTTCTCAAAGAGGAAGGATATTTGTTTTCTGATGGCAGCAAGCGTGAGGTCGAGATGGCTGGATATTGGCCGAGTTCTTTTTTAGCGTTTTCTTCGTCTCAGTTTATAAAAACGCAAGGAAACAACGAGGCCATATTAACTGACATATTGACAGACTTCGCGTTCATAAGAATCAAGAATGACAGTTTTCTTTTTGTATTTCGAGAGCCGGGAAAGAATGCCATTTGTGTTTGTACCACAATAAACCCACGGGTGTCTTCTATGTTTTCTTTTTTTTTATTTTCTTCTGCCGCTTTTTTTCATCGCCGACATTGTCCAAAAGTTACGAACTTTGTTAGTCCGCTCCACGCACTTTTTCCCAAGCGGGCAAGAGAGGCCGACTCGGGTATCAATCAGAACACAGCATTCGCTTCATATTGCCCACGGGCGCTGCCAGCTAAATAATAAAAACCCCTACTGGTCATGTTTTAGTCTTGTGATAGCCAAACTAATATTAACTTCAGCGTGTTCTTGAAGAGATTTTTTCCCATGCCTCCATGCTGAAATTATGTAATTGGAACTCTAAAAATTATACGCAAGAGAGAAACAAAGGCAAAAAAATTGCTTAACATCGATTTTTTTGGTGGTAGTTACGCGGTAGTTTTGGCACATCAGCAATCAAAAAGTCAGAAAAGTTGCCTTTAGGAAGTTTCAATCCTTCGACTGAAAAAATTCAATTTTTTTTCCACAAAGTTCATCGTGTAGAAATAATTAAAAAATGTTTATCCAAAGCTCCCCGCTAAACCGAAACTAACACTAAACTGCGTACTCGCATCGCATTTTAGTTCCAGAACCTATTCAAATGATAACGCTTAAAAAAAAAAAAACAGTAAACATTTTTCATAGTTTTGTGGCATCTGAGTAAGACAAAAGCTACTAACCTTCTGAGAAGACGGCGTCGAGCATCACAGCACAGAGGAGCGGAAAAATAACAGAGATCAAAAGGAAATTCATGACATAAAGCCATTCACAGATTTTATCCGGCGTTGTAGAAACTGGGAGCAATACACTGTAGATGCAGCCCTCTAGTCTTGAACTTGGATCTATGATGTTTACTTCTTAGCGTTTTTAAGCTAACTCAAGTTCCAGATGTCAGATTCAAAAGGCATTAATTCTTAACAACGGCTTAATAAAGAAAATGGTAATAGATTTGTTTCAAAAGCATTTAGAACAATATATTTTGAAGATCTCAGGTCTGTTGTGGAAATTGATAATCCCCATGCATTTTTACAATTGAAATTTAGTTCAAAGTTGATTGAAAAAAGATATGATATTGTTTACATTATAATCGAAAAAGTTATAAATACTGGTGATGCTATTTTTCGTTCAAGCATATGAGAAAAATCTTGGACTCGATGAAATCCATATCTATAGCCGTTGAATATCATTTTCTATTTAAAAAAAAAACTAAAAAGTGAAAAGAAAGAAGCTATTTCTGTTCCCTGCAATTCATAAACCCCGCAAAATTATTTCCGGATGATGCGAATCTATTTATAAGCGACCAAATCTCGTCGAAAAAAAGACTAACCAAAAAAATGTTTATTTGGAAAAAAATTGCCTATTATTGATTTTTTTTGGTGGCAATTACGTGAAAGTAATAACTCCCTTAGATTACCATAAAAAATAGATAATTTGAATTCTCCTTCTTTTTTATTTTCTTTTGTACATGGCTTTTATATCTATTTCCAGTTTGAGGGAGACAACGAAATGAATATTTAATTATAATAAGAAAGAAAGAAAAACAAAACAAATGCAAAGGATGAAAACCCAGCGAGGTAAAGGTGCGTTTGAGGTTGGGGAGATGTAAAAGAAAGGCATATTACGAAATTGCCACCTTTAAGCCTGAACTTTTCAAAACTCCCTCATATTAACCTGCTCACTTTAATAGCTTCTGTAACCAAAAAAAAACTTAAGAAATACCTTGTTGCCATCAATCTTCATAACAGAGGTCCATATTCCACTCCCACATCCTACATCCCCAAGGTCCCAGAAATTGGTATTGAGTCCATATGGAGCGTAACGATGCCACTCACGCTCAGTCTATCAAAGATAAACAATTAAAAAAAATAAGAAATCAATCGCTAAATCAATAAGACAACAGCTGAATTAAACTGAGCGAATTTTCTCCCCTCTTTTTTTTTTTCCTTGAAATCTTTAACGCTCGATGCGAGATGAACTTTGTCGTGTATTTCATAATATAGCACTTGCATTTGTCTGTCATAAGCTTCCTTAAAGCTCGAAATCACAACTGCAGAAAAAAGAAAAAGAAAAAAAGATTACGGAAACTGTGGAACTTTATCAAAGTTTTCGAAGATCCAGTTAAAAGTTTGATGTATTTATCAACTTTTGCTATTTGATTTCGTGTTATCAAAACCTAAATGAAACTGTAAAATGATAACAAAGCAATTGATATAAAGCGAGTGTCTAAGTATATTACAATTAAAGCAACGATACATCTCATAAGTTGCAAAATATCTACAAATTCATTATTCTTCAGTATTGACATCATCAACAGGAACATTTGTTGCATTAATTTGATGACATGCCTTGTTCAATTCTCAATGCAGTTCTTTAGTTTTGAAGAGCTCAAATGTCTGGGAACAACAAAATGCCAAATGGTCAGAGTCAACTTAAATATCTTAAAATCTTCCGAACTTGAGCGGAGTAAATATCTTTTCATCATTCCGGTTTTTTGAGAAGCTTTTTCTCTAAAAAATGGTTAACATGAGCAATGAATATGACTTTTGAACATGTAGATCTATTATAAAATAGGATTTTATTAATTCGAGACAAAATTTGATTCTAGAGCGTAGACGTGCAAACGAAGTTTTTTTTAGACCGTCATCTTTGATAACACCTTAGAACCTCCGAGTTCGAAGTGTACTAAATCATGGGTTTAATCCACTCTCCACTCCCCCTTCTCCCCACCCCTTACACCATGGTAGGGATTTAAATATTGAGGAAAAAAAATAGCCGGCGCAGCACGTAACCGAACATCTCCGAGGAATCCACTGTGACGTAGTGCTAACAGTCATTGACACTCATAACTCAGAACTTTTCTCGTAGGCCTGTCAAATTGTATTTGTGAACTCTCTCTGATTTCGTCAGAAATACCTTTACCTAAATGCAGTTGCACGATCCTTTGGTATTGTTGCACGCAGATTCAGCACTGCAGTTATGTGTTCCAGTGAAACACTCATCGATATCTGTATATGTTATCAAAGAAATAAAAAACGCGCTGAGTGCATTGTTGAGTTCTATAAGAACGCGGGATTTTTAACAACACGAGGGAAGTGCCGTGAAGCACCCCTCGCACCCCTTGTTCTTAAAAATTCTCAAGTGCTTATATAACTCAACGATGCTCGAGGCACAAGTTTTATTTATTTCTTTTAATAAAATGTATCGTGAATTGCGCGCGCTCGGACCATTGACGTAAGCTTCGTGCATTATATCTCAACAGTGCACTTTTGTGACTTAAGGCGCGTGCTTTATGGAAATATAATGAACTCGATCTGACAAATCACGGCGCGTGCATTTCTCTGAACATTGTTTAATAGCTACAAAAAATAAATAAATAAATAAATAAATGAAACAAAAATATTGACAAATGTTAAACTTCCCATTTTACTGTATTTTTCCACTTGATCTTTATAACAGAGGCATTTATAGACATTTACTGAGTGGCCGGACTTATGATGTAAACTCCTCTGTCCCGAAAAGGATTGAAATAACTAGGCGACAAAGACAAACAGAGGATATTTTGGAGACAACCATTAATACAAATAACACGCATCTCAACTGTCGCTGTTAACTTGCTTCCTAAATCATGCAACGCATCTGTTTTGTTTAGTTACAACTGTCTTCCTAACGAAGCTATGATCTATAAAATTAGGGAATCTTCTTTTCGGTTTTACTTGTATACATCGATGCTAATATATGTATTTTTTTTTTAAGAGAGCACGGTAACGAATCCTGCAATCTGATTGGTTCTTTAACCGGTCAGTATTTTCCTTTCTCTGCCCACGGGCCACGGTAACGCTTTCGTGAATCGCCGAGTACATCCCAAGTTTCGTTGCCATTTTTCATAAATATATCTCGTTTTTCCGGCTGGGAAGTATTTTTAAGCAAACAAGTCGGTCACTACCTCAAACCGATAAATAACTTATGAATCCTCTCTTTTCTCTCACTCAAACCACTTTGGTTGACAGAAAAATATTGGTTTCAGATTGAATTTGTATGAACAATAGTGTCATTACGTTGGTTGACAAGCGGCTTAAAAACCGTCTGCAGTTAATTTTAATCGTCCACAAAAAGTACCAAGAAAGTTAAAACGTGAGGTATTTCGCTACAGTTAAACTGAACGATGGAACTTTCATTCATTTAATACCTGAATTTTCTCAAGCAATTTGTTCGTAGTGAAAGAGCGAGCGAAGCCTTTAATTTAAGTTCTACAACAAATATACGCTCTCGGTGAGTCTTTCCAAGTCCGTTCAATTTAGACATTTGTACCGTAAATTGTACAAAAAAACTGAAGGAAATTTTTGAGAAAAGGCCGCATTAAATCCCCTTGTGTCTTATTGGAGTGTGCCATTCGAATTTAGTTTTTGTGAAGGAAAGATCAGATTTACACATGCCATTGCAGCAAACAAACGAGCAAACTCTCACAACTTCAAAATAAAAAATTTGAATTTACTCACAATTACCTTCCTCGCCGTTTGCTTAATGAACAGAGGTAAATCTTCGTACCTGAATGAATCGTCGATGAGAGTGAATAATACTTTCGAATTCCATCATATCATTGACTGTTTTTGAAGAAAACATTGTCGAGACACTCCTTGGCAAACTATTGCCGTTGTTTGCAAATATTCTTACGCATTTTTTTGTTATGCCCTCTCTAATTGACGGGTGTCAGATTGTGACAGATACTTGTAAAAATAATGTTTCAAAGTTTGTTTGGAAGCCTTTTAAATCACCTTTATCGTTACGGAAATGAAAATGTTTCGTTGAGGTATCTCTCTTGAATTTGCATCACCTCTATTTTAACCACCATTTACTCGCTCAAAAATTGTTCAGTTCATGGAAGTTCTTGCCTTATTTACAGCCCTAAATCATTCGGGTTCATTCAGAAAGAAATTCGTCGAGTTAAAAAAAAAATGTAACTTACCAGCTAAGGGTTGGTCCGTATGGTGAAAAACTGTGACCTCGGTCTTGAAAATGCTGCCATCGGTCACAGTTTTTCACCATACGGACCTCCCAGCCGGCAAATGACATTTATAATAAAGTTCTGATATAACACGCGCTGTCATTGGTTGAAAGAGCGTGCTCTATGAGAGTATAGAGCATAGAACTGAGCTAAAGCTGTCACGCCATCTGCCAAATTGTACCATGTTCGACCTTTTCCGGGACTTCTTTTTAGCTTTTTTCCGATAATTGAAAGTGAAATTTCGGAACAAGCGAGCCGGCAAGTAGTAACAGAAGAACCAAATAAAGGTTTGTAAACATACCAGGCGCCGTTATTTACGTTATTAAGAGAGTGTCTCTGTAAGAGCGGTCCGGTCGATTTTGCTTGAGACACGGATTTCGCTCGTTTCTCGTGTGTTGTAAGACATTCATGTACCTATACTAAAACCACAATCGGTTTCATCGGATCTCTTTATTTTTCAGAGTTTTACGGAAATTAAATTTCACTCGAGCGAAGGCTTGTCGTAACACTTTTCAAGACTTTAATTTCATACAACTTTGGAGGAAAATTAACAAAAAACTACGGAACTCAGCAAAAAACAAATACCACAGCCATGTATATTAACTCTATCTTATCTATAGAGGCGACTTTCGTAAACATCACGTTTCAATGAAGGAAACAGGAAGACTTGAATGACACCTTATCGGTTCGTCTAAATCACACACGCCAAAACCGATCAAATTCAAAGTTAATTTTTGAAAAAGTGAGGCGTTCTTAACTGATCCAACTAACATAGCTAGTAAGTACGTGCCATAGAAAAGGTAACTACAGAAAAAAAACTTTGCGGCCCGACCTTTACGAGAACTTTATCACTCCGTGAACTTACCTAATTTTCGGCAGTCTCCAAGTTTGGCCGCCATTTTGAGGGACTTGTCAACATGAAGCGTAACCGATATAAATCAAGCAGGTAGATCTAAAACCGTCAGAAATACATACGAAAGCAATTCAAATGAACTTTACTTTCAATTCAAGCGGCAAAATTTGAAATTGTTCGGTAAACTTACCAAGAACGACAAGAACGGTGATCAGGTAGCGATCGCCATGTTTACGTGATAAACGTGATCGCTGACCAGCCGCTGAGTGAAAACAGTACGGTTCAGTGGTGAGGGGCGGGGTGAGGGGTGGGTGCGGGCAGATTATCAGAAGATTTTTGGAAAAATTCGAACATATGCATTAAAGTATCATGATAAGCATTAGGAATCTCAGTCTCAATGCGAAGGCATGCTTCGTGTTGTAGACAACTTTTGTTTTACTTAGTATAATTTTTTTCTTTCAAATACATTTCGTTCCAAATAGAACTGACGTCATTTCATAGATTTACAACCAAATCTTTACCACGTTAATAAATGTGTTTAGATAATCGAGATAACCATTGAACCTCTTGTATCGCACCAGAAATAACGTGTCTTGTCTTTGCCCAACTCTGAGAGGCTGGAGCGGCAAAGACGCGAGACACCAGTCTCGCGTCTCGCGGCTTCTTCATGCTCACAGGATACGCATGACCTTACTATCTTTAAGAAAAATAAGAGACTGCTCGAAGTCTGTATTCCGTTCAACCATTTCATCAGAGTGACGCGAATCTTTCAATTGGGTGAGAAAGTCACAAACCCATTCTTTACCTCACAAGCGTAACCACTGACCACTCACGAATTACAGTAGGCTTCTCCTTTGACGCGGAAATTGAAATCTTATCGAGTATACAAAGTTATAATGAGTTCCATTAGATCTCCCGAACTTGTATCGCGTTGGAAATAATTACAAGTACAGGAAGAAGTCGTTCGTTAGCGAGACGTTCATTATGTCTCAGGACTGCTTTTTGAATAGTAAAGATGGAAAAAACTTTGGTTCATCGCGTGGCTTAAGTGGTTTGGTAGGACTGTCTGAATGGAATGACGAAGTAAAACATCATTTGATAAGCTGCCACCTGTCTAAAGAGGTCTTAAGTGAAATGAGCTACTCTTGGCAAGGATTGGCCTATTTCACCTCGCTCAGGAGGATAAACAAAAAAAATGTGGATTTACTATAGGCATCGCCACACTTTGGGGAAGTTTTGGAGAAGTGCAAAGGTTACATGTCAGTATCCTGATCATGATGACGTCAGGAAGCGTATCCAAGGCAGAGATGTAATTACCTTGCATATGTCTCGGGACATTCAAAAGTTGTTTGAAGTTATTATTCCAGTTGAATCAGGTAGTCTTCAGTAACATTTTCTGTTATCTATTTTTCTCACGTGACATATCTGCTCGAAAAGAGAAGAAATTCTTTTTTAGATGAAGGGTACTTAAGTACACATCACGTTGAAAAAACATAGATCTGTGTTTAAGTGCTTTTAATTGCAGATGGAAATATGTACAATGTTGCTTGGTTGATAATCAATAATGTTTTTGTAGAAGATCAAATCACCTGACAACGCAATACACTTATTCATGCGTACGGTTCAAAATTATTTGCGGTTAGTTTTCCTCTGTTTGTATGATTCTCATTAACCAGTATGATTAAATTTGCAGACTAAAACACCCCTTATTTGATTAAGAATAATGAAAGTAAACAGTGAATATCGGTTTTCAATTCCTCATGGATGCTACTAGGCTTTACTTTAACTGAGAAATTTGCAATCGCCCACCTCAGCTCTCTGTCTCCCATGCTGTAAGAAGCACAAGAAAAAAGTTTATGATAGTGAGTCTTGGCTGAGACAAGAAGAATCAGAGAAGAATCTACGGTCCCCAGAGACGCCACTTTTAAACACGACAACTAAGGTAAATTGAATTAAGTGGTATTTTTTTTATTGAAAACTATCGTTCAGATTATAAAATACGCGAATAACTCTCTCCACCGATTTTTTCTTACATTCTGTTAATCAAAAGTTTCGATAATTTAAAGGCTTTCTTGTTGGACGTCTTAATAGTAACAGTTTCCAGGATCCAAGGGGAGCAAAAGAGAGAACAATTTTTGGTGTAGTTAGGTAAGGCGACATGCCGGCTTTATACTTCTTCCGGCGTGATAACGATAATGATGACAACAATGGGTAAAAAGCACCGTCAGCTAATGATGACGATTATCATAGTTATAAACAAATCTCAGTTATAGTCCTGAAAAAATCTCAGGGGGTCCTTTGAACCATCCACTTCATCTCGCCAGAAGTTAAAGTTGCCTACACTCATTCTAAGGTTCGTGCGATTTTAAGACGAATTTTCAATTCCGGTGTGTTGCACGTACGACTTTTAATAGTAAAAAACCTGCACGCGCCATAACTTAAAAGAACGTGTCAGCGGAATGAATCAAATCTGTATCATTTTGCATACATTCTTGGGAACAGCAAAAATTACTTAGAACAAACATTCTAAGTATAGTGTTCATTCCGTGCAATGGGGCATAAATAAAAGGTTCTGGTGGAAAAGACACCTTATTTTATACCACCGATGACAAGTAAAAAGGTTATATGGTTACCCCAGTTAAAAATATATTGATAACTCTATTAATTAATACCAGTTCTAATTTAAAGGAGAAAGTTACGAGAATCAAAGAAAAGTTGTCTGCACCACGAAGTATGCCTTCACTGTTTAGACTGATAGTCCTAAAGCTTTTTAAGCATGTATTCGAATATCTTATGACGATAGGCCCGCCACCCACCCCAACCCGCGCTATACTGTTCTCACTCAGCGGCTGGTTAGCGATCACGTTTATGAGGTAAACAAACCGATCGATTCCTGATCACCGTTCTTGTCGATCAGAAAATCAAAATACCAGCGTGATATTGCCGCGAAGATGAAGCAGTTATGTTATTTGATTTGTACTTCACATTCGAGTCGAAGCTTGGGTGGCACAGGTTATTTCTTACGGTGGAACCGACGAGGGGAATTCGAACACTAGTTATAGTGTTTGAATTGTTGGAAGAAATGGTCGCATGGAGATGGTAAGTTTACCGAACAATTTCAAATTTTGCCGCTTGAATTGAAAGTAAAGTTTATTTGAATTGCTTTCGTATGTATTTCTGACGGTTTTAGATCTACCTGCTTGATTTATATCGGTTACGCTTCATGTTGACAAGTCCCTCAAAATGGCGGCCAAACTTGGAGACTGCTGAAAATTAGGTAAGTTCACGGAGTGATAAAGTTCTCGTAAAGGTCGGGCCGCAAAGTTTTTTTCTGTAGTTACCTTTTCTATGGCACGTACTTCCTAGCTATGTTAGTTGGATCAGTTAAGAACGCCTCACTTTTTCAAAAATTAACTTTGAATTTGATCGGTTTTGGCGTGTGTGATTTAGACGAACCGATAAGGTGTCATTCAAGTCTTCCTGTTTCCTTCATTGAAACGTGATGTTTACGAAAGTCGCCTTGATAGATAAGATAGAGTTAATATACATGGCTGTGGTATTTGTTTTTTGCTGAGTTCCGTAGTTTTTTGTTAATTTTCCTCCAAAGTTGTACGAAATTAAAGTCTTGAAAAGTGTTACGACAAGCCTTCGCTCGAGTGAAATTTAATTTCCGTAAAACTCTGAAAAATAAAGAGATCCGATGAAACCGATTGTGGTTTTAGTATAGGTACATGAATGTCTTACAACACACGAGAAACGAGCGAAATCCGTGTCTCAAGCAAAATCGACCGGACCACTCTTACAGAGACACTCTCTTAAGAGGCTGTCTCTCTTGTTTCCACCCGGTCAATTTTGCGTCAAAAATAATTTTGCCTGAAACTATGTCAACAGAAACACTTTACCTAGGAAAGAACTAAATTAGATTTGGTTTGATTCGAAATAATTTTCTGACTGCACTAGGGGCCATAATTATTTCCTAGTCCGTAGGGACCGTCGCAACGTCTCGAAAATTGAAAAATAGGCATATTTTGTAACATTGTAAAATATTTGATTCGCATAGTTAAGCCACAGAATTTATATCAGATTGCTTAAAAACCTTTCTAGTTTGCCAAGAAAGTTAGAATTTGCCCTCTCAATATATTTGAAAAGGCGAATTTTAGCATATTCTGACCACTAGAAATCGCCATCGGCCGATGGCCGTAAATAACCTTGATTTAGACGTTAAGTTTTGGGATTTGGGACCTGGTTGACGATTCTATCCTACACAGCCGTTAAGTTTAGACCTTTATAGGCAAAAATATGCAAAAACCCCTGTACGTTTTCGATTTTTCAAAAGTTATGACCGTTTGAATCAGCACATGTACGAGCATTCGCGATTTTTTCGCCTACACCAAAATCGAACCATTGGAGCAGATTTCGTCATAAATACAGCTTACCCGCTTTGCAGCCCGGCTTCGTGGCTCACTTTAGAATTTTTCTAATAACCAAATTGGTGAAATCCATGATAACTTCAACAAATAGCTAGGTATTGCCTTCGAAAAGTAGGCGGCATCCATCGTGATTCGTGGTATCAAAACAAATGTCGGAATTGGCCACATTTCGCGGTGAATCACCCGTCATCTTTTCAGAGCTGAATTTTTTCCAAAATCAGAATATAACTCTCCAGAAATGAAGGTTTTAGGCTTCTGAAGTGAAGAAATAATCGCTTAAATTTAGATCCAGTTCGATGTTATGCTGTTCTCACAAAGATCCGCACAAAAGAGAAGACCGCTGATAGCTTGTGCCGTACGTTGTGCGGGATGGTTTTGTTTGGTATCCCAATGTAATATTCGAAGAGAAAAATTTTGGATGAAAAGAATAAATGCTTTTACCTGGAGTTTGATATCATATAATTAATAAATCAATTTCAAATATCCTGAGCTTGCTTCTCTCGGTTCCGCGTCGATTGTGTCTACAGAACAGCAACCTGTCAATAGCCGGAGAAATCGGCTACCAACGCGTTAAAAACTTGACAAATGCTTCGTATGAACAGATGTTATAAGTGTTGCTTTTGGTAAATTTTCAATCGATTTCATCAAAACATTTCACTGACTACTAGATGTTATAATATATTACACTATAACAACGCCGTCAGAACTTGATATCGAAAGTAAAGGTAGTTTGTATCTATAGAGCATATCCTACACTTTCAGCCACCGTATAAGACATTGTTTAAGTAAGTCTACTGAGAAACACACTGACAATCACTAATCACGTCCGACAGTTTGTCTATGAGGATCTGTTTTTTGTCTCTCAATTTTACAGGGATCTCAAAATGACTACAGATGGCTCTCAACAAAACCACATTGAATTTCTGAAGTGTGTTACTGTGGTAACGTTCACAGAGGTCCTATGTATCGTAGCAGATTGGATGTGAGACGTTGATCTCTATGTTAACTTTGTCTACCATATCTTGTCTCTCGGAATTTTCCTGGACGCATTGGATATCTTCCTCCTCATCCAGCGATATCCCGATCACACCCTGATCTTTTCGCCGCATTGCTGCTAGCCGGGAGAAAAAGCTCTGAACTTGGCTCTTTGTCAGCCACTGTTCTCTAGTGAACAAACGTGCATTTGATTCATTTTTCGCATTTCGCATGTCCACTGCAACTTGGGCGGTGTCTGCCTTTCGCCCAGTTCTTTCTCCAAGTGTAAACCGTGTCGTTAGGTATTCTTTTACCTTTTCTGAAAATTTAACGCTGCCTCTTGGTTTGCTTACGGCCCATCCTGTTCGTAGAGACGAGTGTGGCGAAGTATCCACGGGAGAAGTGAGTGGTGTACTGGAATCTAACGAACAGCTCGAACACTCGATACCAGCGGTATCTATAGACGAGAACTTAGGGGCCCAGTCCCTTTTGATTGCATCATACTGCTGACTGTATGCTTTCCAACGTCCAGGTGCAGCTCCAGCTGCGAAAAGGTTTCGAACACTTCAATGCATCTAAACACAGAGCATTCAAACAATGGCGTTGTACTCTCTGTTTCCTTGCTGCCCTTTGAACGACGCTAGACCACACGCTTTTCAGGAGGATCATAAAACCCTTGAGATTCTATGGTTTGAAGGGACGTTTGACCTTGGTGCTTGATATAAATTACGTCATATGGAATGTACTTCTCTTTACCGATGCCATAACATTTCCATACTCTTAGACCGATATCTCCAAATTCGAAGTTGTGGAAGCTACTGAAAAAGCTCAATCTTATTTATACAGAGAGTGTTCTTTGATTCGTCTACTATGCTTACTGCAGCTGTTGTTCCCTTCACTGGGTGTTTCGTCAATGCGTGTCCTCTGTCCAGAACAAATTCTCCTTCTCTGCACGTTGGAAAATGTACAAAGAATCACATGGATAATCATAAATCATAATCATAAATCATATGCATAAAAATGTTAGGATGTAAAGCAGTCAAGAAGTTTGAAAATGACTCTTGCCTCTGATCCGTGGTAAAAGGAATCGTACTCGCCAACAAGGTCGTCTATGTTTCCTTCATGAGTAACATCATTCAACTCACATTTATGTGTTTCATTGTCCCCACTCGGTTGTTTTAGGAGATTATAACTGACACAGTTTGGCTCCATGAAACACCGTATCTTACACAATACTCTATCCTTGACATCATCGATTTGAATCACGTGATTTATCAGGCGTTGACCGTCAAATGCTTTAGTGGGCTTGAATTCCAAATAACGGCAGTCTTCTGGGTCAAAATGATATTTCGTCATTACTTTGTGGGAGAAGATAAAATTGGTACCCGCCGAGAAACAAAAAGGAAGAAAAAGATATGAATTAATAATGATTCCACTTGGAGTATTGTGAAACACAGAAAATTGGTATTGGTTTGGCGCTCTCTACATATCAAGATTTAACTAATGGATCAGATTAAAAGATAAAAAAAAATACCCTTTAAGATCGTACACTACCAACACTCAACAAACAATGTCTCGAGAAGCCAGGCCATGACACGTCTCATATCATGGTCAAATGTTCGGCGTGCTGTCAGCAGGCAGCAATGTTGGAAGGATTGTGCGTGCGAAAAGAAACATGAAAATAGCGAATTCTAGTCAAATTAAGATATTTTTTCATCGTTTTTTCATTCTTATTCATTGATTGATTTATTTTTGGCGAAGGAGTGACGGAGGAAATATGCAATTCTCTGAGCCTAAAGCCTCTAAGAGAGGAAGAATATTTGTTTTCTGACGGCAGCAAGCGTGAGGTCCAAATGGCTGGATATTGGCCGAGTTCCTTCTTTTTGCGTTTTACGGAACTTGGCTTCCTGTCAGTTCATGAAAACGCAAGAAAACAACGAGGCTAATATCCAGCCATCTTGAATGCCATTTGTGTTTGCAACACAATAAACCCACGGTTGTCATTTATGTTTTCTTTAGTTTGACTGTCTTCTGCTGCTTTTTGCGACTCCATCGCCGACATTGTCCAAAAGTTACAAACTTTGTTAGTCCGCTCCACGCACTTTTTTCCTTGCCCGGGATCAAAGCGGACAAGAATCAGAACACAGCATTCGCTTCATATTGCCCACGAGCGCTGCCAGTCATGTTTTAGTCTTGTGATAGCCAAACTGATTTTAACTTCAGCTTGTTCTTGAAGAGATTTTTTTCTCATGCCCCCATGCTGAAATCACGTAATTAACTTAAATAAATTTTATGCAAAAGAGAAATAGAGGCAAAAAAATTGCTTAACATTGTTTTTTTGGTGGAAGTTACGAGGTAGGTTTGGTACACCAGCCATCAGAAAGTCGAAAAACTTGCCTGTGAAATGTTTCAACCATTCGACTACAAAAAAGTTTTAATTTTTTTTATAAAGTTCACTTTGTAGAAATAATTAAAAAGTATATGTCCAAAGGTCCCCGCTAAATCGAAACTGACCGAGAATTCGCATCGCGTTTTAGTTCAAGAACCTACTCAAATAATGATACTTGAAAAAAAACACCCCAACTAAAAAAAATAAATAAAAAAAAGCAGTAAATATTTTTAGAATTTGGTGGCTTTTGGGTAGGATAAAAGCTACCAACCTTCTGAGAAGACGGCATCGAGCATCACAGAACGGAGGAGCGGCAAAATAACACAAGTCAAAAGGAAATTCATGTCAAAAAGCCATTCACAGATTTTATCCGGAGCTGTAGAGACTAAGAGCTATGCACTGTAAAGGTAGCCCTCTATTAACTAGGATCTATGATACTTGCAACTTAGTGTTTCTCAGCCAACTTAAGTTCCAGATGTCTTACTCTCAAGGCATTCATTCTCAACAATGGCTTGATAAACAAAAATGATAATAAATTTGTTGCAAAAGCATTCAGAACAATTTATTTTGAATAATACAACTCTGTTGTGGAAATTGATAATCTCCCTGCATTTTTACAATTGAACTTTAACTCGAAGTTAATTGAAAACGATATGATATTGTTAACATTATAATCGAAAACGTCATAAATACTGATGATGCTATTTTTCGTTTAAGCATATTAGAAAAACCTAAGATCCGATGAAATCCATACCTGTTACATTTTCCGAAAATGTAAATGTTCTATTTGTTATTAGTTTGCCTATCACAAGACCAGAAGAATAAAAAGTGAAAAGAAAGAAGCTTTTTCTCTGTTCCCTGCAGTTCATAAGCCCCGTAATATTATTTTCTGCATGATGCAAAACTATAAACAAACGCTAATTCCCGTCGAAAAAAGGACTTACAAAAAAATGTTTCATTGGAAAAATCTTTGCTTAATATTGATTTTTTTTTTTGGTGGCAGTTACGTGAAAATAATAACTCCCTTAGATTTTCATTAAAAAAAAATTAAAAAGAATACTCCTTCTTTTGTTTTCTTTTGTCCACGGCTTTCAAATCTATCTTCAGTTTAAAGGAGACCACGAAATCAATATTTAATTACAAGAAGATAAAAAGAAAAATGAAACAAATGCGATGGCTGAAAACCCAGCAAGGAAAAGGCGCGGTTGAGGTTGGGGAGATGTAAACGAAAGACATATTACGAACTTGCCACCTTTAAGCCAAATTTTTCAAAGCTCCCTCGTATTAACCAAGTTATCTCAATAGCTTCTTTAATACAAGCTTAAAAGAGACGTTGTAGCTATCAATCTTGATAATAGGGGTCCATATTCCATTCCCACATCCTACATCCCCGTGACAGATAACAGGATTTGGTGTTCAGTCGATATGGAGCGTAACGAAGACGCTCAGTTTATCGAAGATAAACGACTAAAAAAATAGGAAATCAGTCGCTAAATCAATAGAAAAACGGGATTGAATTAAACTAGGATCATCTTTCCCCTCTTTTTCTTTCCTTAAAATCTTTAACACTCGATGCGAGATGAACTTTGTCGTTTATTTCAAAATATAGCGCTTACCTTTGTTTGTCAGCTTCCTTAAAGTTCGAAACCGCAACTGCAGATAAAATAAAAAATATATTTCACGGGAACTATGGAACTTTATCAAAGTTTTCGAAGTCCCATTTAAAAGTTTGATGTATTTATCAATTTTTTTTACTTGATTTAGCGTAATTAAAACATAAATGAAACTATAAAACGATAGCATAGCAATTGATATAAAGCGAGTGTCTAAGTATATTACAATCAAAGCAACGACACATAGAAATACTTCATAATCGTTTAATTCTTCTTATTTTTTATTTTTTCTTGCTAACATGTATAAAATTCATCACAATTACATATCATGAGCACCGAGAGAAAATGAGTTTTGGTGAATTCATGTATGATAATTATGATTTATTCTTTTCGCTTTTTGTTAAGAATTCAATTAATGAAAACGTTAAAACCTGCCTCTTTTAGGGCCTACAAAAAGATTTTATTCTGTTGACTCGTAACTCGAGTAACTGCTAGCTATCGGTATGTACATCTGCTACTCTCATCATGATCCACTTATTTCCAGTGAGTGCATCTCCTGAATATTACTTGACACAAATGAAAGTGTTATATAAGTTTGTGTGATAATCTGTACAGATAACTAGTATGTATTGATGTATGCCTTCATATTTTGATTAGCACTGTTATTTTTGTAAGTGAAGGTAGTGATAAGGATGTTCTTCATCACTCAGTACACGTGCACTTTTTGCCTATTACTGTACCAAGATGTACCCCATGGCTTTAATGAACCTGGGCCCATTATCAAGACGGCTTTTGTCTGCAACGATTCCACACGTGTTGTTGTCATCATGTGGCCCTCCTGTACCAAACCCGATTCTGGTATCAACATCATTACAGTTATCTGCATTGTTGGTGACAAAACCGATCCTTGCCTTAGCAGCCTTAAACTCCCAAAAAGCTGTCAATGGGTAAAGATTGAACCCTTCTCTGTTACAGTAGCTCTGGGAGGAGGCCTTTGGACCAATCAGAGACCTCCATGTGTCACGACCCAAAACTGTCGGGCGGTATTTTCCGTCAGCGATCAGTGAGTACAGAGAGTCGGCTTCCATATTAATAACAATGAATCTGAGCTCTTGGTCGATCTTCATACCGAGACAGATCTTGGAAAATGATGTACTCCAGTAGGTTGGTAACTTGGTCTCCACTGTGTCAAACCCTGTCTCTCCTCCAGGAAGATTGTATTCTATCTTGTTTCTCCAATAATCGGAATCGTAATGGAAAGTTCGCTGACCGGGAATAGACGAAATTTGCATTAAATAGAAATAAAAGAAGATAAAATCGTTCACACTCAACGACCAATAAGAGAACTAGATGGACACAACTGTCTGAAATGAAATATAAAGGCTGAGAGGGTAGCAGGAGTTTTATCTCCTTGAAAAGCAATTATTAATAAAAAGAAAACGGGTATTTTTAACGATTCATTGAACAGTAAGGCTCAAGGTCGCGTCATAGTTGTCTATTCACAATGTAGATAAGTCATCCATCCGAAATGATTTATAACTAGTTATATTACGACTTTTTAGCCGTTCAAAATAGTTGAAATAGCCACTTTGACTGAACTACCGTAAAGCAACCTCAAATGGCTAGCAACCTCCAATATCACCTTGAGCTTGAAGGAGACCACAAATATGTTGCAATGAGGTATGAAACGCAAACATGTTGGTGTGATGTTGATCTCAAAATTTTTGGAGATGCAAAAACAATAACACAAATCTTTTAATAATTTCCTTTGATACCCAAGCTAAAAATAGAAATCAAAAGAGTAAAGGATTAAATACCTTACTGCCATCAGTCTTCATAACAAGGGTCCATGTTCCATTTCCACATTCTGCATCCCCCACTTGACAGAAAACGGAAGTTGGTTTTGAGCCAATGTAGAGCGTAACAACGCCACTCCCGCTTAGTCTATCAAAGATAAAATAGCTGTTCAAATTCAATGGATCAAAAAATTCTTGCTAGTTTGATATACTACTTTTAAGATAGGGTCTTTAGTTGCAATATAAAGTAAAAATGAAAAAACTGCAACAGAATCGAATTTGAGAAAAATAACGTTCTTTTCTTTAATTTTTTTAAACTCTCGTTCCAAGATTAAGTTAAGCTTTCACTTCCTGATATAGCACTTACATTTTGCTCTCATAAGCTTCCTTGCAGCTTGAGATCGTAGCTACAAAAAAAAGAAGTCACGAAAGCTGTCAACAATATTACAGATTTCGCGATAACTGAGGAAAGTTATCATGCTCATATGTAGTTTTACTTTAACTCGAAGTAAATTGGAACCAATTGTTCTAGTACAGACGGAAAAAAAATTTCCTGAGCGAAAAAACAATGTCTAGTTATCCACAAATTCAGCTTTACAACTTCGTTATTCTTCGTCACGTAAGTACACAGCCTCAGTAACCTGCCTATTTTAATTATTGGAGGAATTCTGCTAATATATTTTAAGAATTGTATTACTGACAGAGTTATGCAAGTCAATTAACAAAACCTTGGGATTTAATTACCATAGACAAGAGAATATCAACTGGCATGAATTTGCAACTGAGGCAGAGTAATTTCTTTAGGATTTACTTGAGGGGCGCGTTCTATTAATATCATAATTGATTTTTTTTTTATTCAGAAATTTCCTCCAAATCTCTGATAAACCTATGAGTGACCTTACACTGATTTATAATGGTAATTAAACTGAGTGAAGTGCAATTTGGGCGCAGCACTCGTTCGATTTGAAATCACAAGTACGTTACATCCATTTTGAAATTGCTCAAATACAGGACTTGGTCAGTTCAAATATTTTATTGATGCAGTACTGAGCCGGTTTGAAATTTGATTCATCCATTTATTGGGGGGGGGGGGGGAAATAACAGTTTTGGAAACAAAAGTTGCAAAATTTGCCACGATACTCTTTTTCTTTCATTTTCCTGCAATTTGATTGTTTTCTTTAAAAAAAGCATTGAAATCTGATTGGTAGTTTTGTTTTTAGTGTGGCCTTCTCGTTGGCTGGAAAAAAGATCCGATTTAAAGCAAAAAATGATGCGATTCGTTAATAAATCGCATCAATTAGAGCCAATAAGATTACAGGGACCACCAGTGATTTCAAAATGGGTGTAATAAACACCATCTAGCATCTTTTTAAATGGATATAAATAAATCGATATAACCAAACTCACCTTTGCAAGTTCTTCCATCTTCAAAATAACCATATTTACATGAACAGTTGTACGATCCCCCGGTATTATTGCACACAGCATCAACACTGCAGTTGTGTGCTCCTGAAGCACACTCGTCGATATCTAAATATACATAATATTAATTCATCGTGTTACGTTGTTGTAAGCGTTATTATCTGAAAGTAAATTAATTTGATGTTTCATAGTTGAAACTGTTATCAATCCGAACATTGTGTTTCAATGAAGATCGGCTTACACTTAAGATCTTAAAGAGGAGAAAATGCGTATTCTGAAAATAATTCACGTTTACCTTCGTCGCAAGTCAAACCTTTGTATCCAACTGGACACATACACCGGTAACCTTTATCAGTAAAACCGCTTTGACATTTGGCGTTGTTCTTGCAAGGATTTGTGATACAAGCACTCTGCCGTGAAGAAAGCGATGAAAATGATGAAAACTATTCGTATAACTGATATAATGTGATAATATACAAAACAACAATAATGAAAATGATAACACTATGATAATGACAGTAATATGAATATGATGATGATGATGACGATGACAATGCTGATGATGATAATGACAATATCCTCGGAGCTATGTAATTTGAGATCCGCATGGAGCTGTTAAGAAAGACATCCATAGATTCCATAATGCAGATAAGAGCACGTTAGACCAATTTAGATTGTTTGTTAATTTCAGGTCTCAAGGCAATTCCCAGCTTTATCTTCTGTAAATTCTGCTTACATATGAACGTAAATAAGAGTAATATTTGAAAGAAGCAGCTCTCTGATGCTATTCTCTCCCTGATCAACAAAATTTATAAGCTAGAATGGTCTAGATATCACCCGCAACCTGATATTGTCGACTCATAAAGGTTATTCTTGTCAAAATTAAGTACTAAAGTATGGGGAAAAAACTTGGAATTGCAGCAAAAGCCAACTAAAGCAACAAGGTAAAAGAAAGAAGAAAAGATATAGTTAAAAACCGTTACTTTTGTCCACTTGACCATCGGTTAATTAAAAGTTGAATTGGCACTTACCTCTGCACCTCCAAAAATGTAACTTTGATCCTCAACCAGGTCGTCTTTGTTTCCCTCGTGAGTAGCGTTATTCAGTTCACATGTATACTTTCCATCATCTGCACGTGGTTGTTTTCCAAGATTATAACTGACACAGTATGGCTCCATGTAACAAAGTATCCCACAAAAGTCTCTCTCACTGACGTCTTCAACTCGAATCACGTGGTTTTTTAAGCGTTGACCATCAAATGCTTTAGCGGGCTTGAATATCAAAGAGCGGCATTGTCCTGGGTCAAAGTGATTTAGAAAAATTAAGTGACGTGGGCATCCTCATTCCACCATCGTAAAACTTATTATGACAACGTTATGGTCTAGACAAAAAGGAGCCATCGATCTCATTCCGTTGAGTTGTAAAAAAAGCGCCAGTAAGTTTAACATTTTGATCTACTAGCTGTTTTTTTTTAATCAGGGTTGATTCAAGAGATTATAAACTGTTGACTCGATTTGTGCCGAGCTCTTTACCCGACACTTAATTACCATTTCGCCTTTACGAACTACATCACAGAAACATAAAACATTCTCTTTATTTTCATATTACCTTATGTGCATTCAACCCCTATTTTCATCAGTGACTGGCTAATGAATGACGTGAGGCAACGTTGAAACGTTGTCAAAATATTTAAATTTTTTTTTTTAAAAAAACAGAGCTTTATATATTCTAATAATGTTCAAGCGTTAAAAAACGAATCACCTTGAAACACTTTTTGTGACTGAAGCCATACAATATTTGTTGATGTCACGAAATTTTTTCTTAACCAGGCCGGCAGATGTAAAATTTTTAAAAAAACAACAAAACGTCTCAGATTGTTTTTGAGCGTGTAGTTTAAGAAAATGAGCCTAACCCCCATTAAGCAGAATCGAATTCCAATCCAAGAAGTCAGTAATAGAAAGTCTCCTGTGAACAACAAGGAAAAGAACGATAGAAAATTTTAAGTTCGGTCAGCAAACAAAGAGATGGGTTATTCCCTTTGCTTGGAGGTCACAGCTTAATAATTCTGATTAAAAGTGGAAAGGTGAAGCTCTTAGAGGTGTCAGCTTTCCAATAACAAGAAAATAGTGGGAGTCAATACTCTACAAAATATTTGTTCTACGTCGTTCTCGATTATGCTTCGTGTTTTTTGAAGGAAACGACTTCGACATTTTGAAAGATTCACGCTGAGTTATGGTTAGTGAAATTCTTCTTCTGCTTCTTTTGTTTTTTTTGTTTTTTTTTTCTTGTTTTTGTCTTTTCTGACTTGGTTTCTTTTTTTTTTTTTTTGACGGACGGCGGTATGAGATCTAATCCCAAGTTTTCTTTTAAGCCTCGGAGTTCCAAGGGCACTTGATAGCTCGGTCATGATTCGGAAAACGTCACCGGTATAACATTTTTGATGATTTTTTACGGAGGAAACCACACTATGCTTAGCTCTAACTCTTACCCCAAATCAGCCGAGTTCACTTGTGTCTATACATGGGGAGATTTTACACTCATTTTCAATCAATCACCCGAGATAGTTTGAAAAATTGCTGTCAACAAACTCTACTCTTACCGTCCTCGCCAGAACGTACCATATGTAGAACTGAGATTGTTGAATTCAGTTCAAGGTTTTAGTTAAAGTTGAAAGTTCGTGAGAAAGAGTGAATGCAACTGATGAATTCTTCTCCACATAACATTATGACGATGAGCTGATTCGAAAGAACTTAATATCTTTCTCCTTAGGTAAAAGAGAAGTGAAAGGAAGATAACTGATTTGGGTTGTTCCTTTAGGGCTGTCCTCAAAAAAGTTCAAGAAAAATAGATAATTTTAGAACTTTGAATATACCTCAATAATTTCTTATTTAAGAATCTTTTTTGAGTAAATGCCCCAAATTTCGGATTGAAATGCACAAGCTTAGAATCTAGGTCCAGTTCGCCGCGAGACCAAAACTGATATAAAAACTTGCTACTTGCATCGCATCCTTCATTGCATCACCTTCCAAATCATGACACAAGATGAAATAGTCGGGGTGGGTCAAATTAAAGTTACTAACCTTCTGAGGAGAGGACTCTATTCAGTGCGGAAAAAAAAAATAGTAAAATGCAACGGATGCAAAAAGAATACATGACACGACGCCACTGCACGCAGAACATTGAGTCTTTCAATGCTGAAAGCCTCTTCACGGTAAATGCAACAAACTGGATCTTATGTCATTGTGAATTAACTGAGTTTATTTTGGCCCAAGATGGAGGAGCGGCCAGGTGTCTTTCTCCTGTGTCATAAATTCTTAATGATAACAAAAGAAAAAAAAATTGAAAACTTACTCTTGAAATTAAAATTGCTGGGTTGAACAATATATTTAGGTTCATTTCCGCTAATCAAGTTTAGAATGTCAAAAAACATACGGAGTGGTTTAATTTGAATACATGTTTGCTGTAGATTTCTTTTAATCTGAACGATTTTTGACAGACTTGGCTCTCGCCTAGTTATTGTTTACACAATGAATAAAAACGTTGATTACCCTCACTGTTATAGCTATTCCATTCATGCCGACTTGCTGTGAGGTAATGAAGTATTCAAAGAAGTTATTCATAACGTGAGAAGACTAATTTCTATGAAAATCAACATTTCTAACTGCTCCACGTTTGTCTGAAGTATGCTACTGATATAGGAAGAAGAGGATTCTGGCGTTTGCCATTTTCCGGTCTTATTTCTTTATGGAGATTAAGTTGTCACGTTAGAAACAAGTCTCAAAAGCTGCCAAGTGACGTCAAGGGAAAGCCTATTACACTTTTATCCTTAAAACAGGTGATAATGAAGCTAATCATGATACCAATTATGATAACAATGAAAAATACGAGGAAAATAATACATAGACTTTTTTTCCCTCTGAAATATGCTATTTGTGCCTTTTTTCTTCTTTGAAAATGATTTGACAAAACAGAATTTTAGCTTTACGGTAAATGGTGCGACCTTGGGTTATGACATGGACTGTTGTCGGTAGTGACTACTCCTACAGTCATTGCTAAAGTCAAAAGTCCTTCTCAGGAATACGCTCATCTGGACGATCAAACTACACCATCACATTATTAGCTTTAAAGAAAAGTAGAAACAAAGCCACTGATGATAAAAAGAAACAATAACAATGAAAATGAAGATTAAGAAAACAAAATTTTAACCTACCTTTTTCACTAAACATTCCCTCCAGATCTTCACAGAAAAATTTAAAAGCATATACGGAGTGCATCGACTGAACGCAAACTCCACCGCTTTGAAATGTCTTGAAATAATAAGACGACTAATAAAACAAGCAGAGAAAATTTTTGTGAGATAATTTAAGGCGAAACGGTACCTGACCATACAAACAATTCCTTACCCTAATGAAATAATGATGTGAACTTTTGTTTTGTTTGTACTCTATGGGCTTGCTGTACTTATCAGACGATAATAACTCACACCACAGTTTTCCTTCGGCTGCCAAGTTAAAAGAAATGCATGAGGGGTGGTAGAGGCATTTGAAGATACACTCAAAGTCGTCGTAAACCATGATTAATTCAATGTGAGGAACATTCAGGTACTGAAACTCGTCTACCAAGAACAGTCTCCGTTGGGAATTCTGACATAAAGCTGCATCCATATCCTTGTGTTCCAAATCTTTTGCTGCTGTCGATATAGATAGATCATGCGTCATGGCATTTGTGATGAATGCTATTATTTAGGTTTAATGTTTCTGATATTTTTTATCAAGGAATATACATTGAAATTGAGATTCAAAGATACAATGAGATAATGATATCATTCAGATGGGATACATTTTTCCTTTCTATTAAAAAAAAATATATGTATATATATATATATATATATACACATATATAGAGCATGCATATTAGATATATACTGCAGTTAGATATAGCTCTTTGGCATACAAAGCTTTGCTTTCATGTCCAAATTGAACACTCTACTAGGATGAGTCATTGCTGCTAGCATTATGCATGCTCACTAGTTTTTCTAGTTTGAGCACTCTGGCATGGCTAAGATGATCCCACATATGTGAGATCACTTGGGGTGGCTATATGGTCTTACCTCCATCCTAGCATCAGTACTGCACTGATGAGGCCCAGAAGGCCGAAACAGTACTGTCTGCAGTTAGTTATATATATAACTAACTGCAGACAGTACTGTTTCGGCCTTCTGGGCCTCATCAGTGCAGTGCTGATGCTAGGATGGAGGTAAGACCATATAGCCACGCCAAGTGATCTCACATACGTGGGATCATCTAAGCCATGCCAGAGTGCTCAAACTAGAAAAACTAGTGAGCATGCATAATATATATATATATATATATATATATATATATATATATATATATAACCACAATGAACTATCTTCATCCCAACGTGCAATGTGTCTATGTAAACTTGAAGAAAACTCGCATCATATACAACCAATTTCATATGGTTCAAATTAGCTGATGATAAAGCGTCGATAGGAGTTCACATATTCTATATCGTATCAAGAACAGCTGATCAAATTCAAAGACAGTGCCATTTGTTTAGTATCTCAACTATCCATAAAAAAAGATATCTTGAAACAATAGCTTTAGAGCCAAACAATGGCTTATTAATTCACGGGGGAAATTCAAGCATAGCCGATTACTGCACGAGCGCGAGATTTGAATATTTAGCGAAAGCGCGTTTATGTCAAATCTTTCCCTGGGGAGGAGTAGGGAGTTACTTTCTGTTCAAGGTCACTTGCTACTCAGGGAGGGTCGGTCAAGACACAGAATGTCGCAACTGAGAGACTAACAAAGAGTGGTGAAACCAAATGAAATTTGTGTGAATGGTCACGAATGAAACTTGTTTGAATTAAACTCGTTCCGTGAAACTGACAAAATCGCATCACCATCGCAAACAAAAAAATCGCTCGTGTAACCGCGGCTTTAGAACAGGGTCTTGGTTTGCGTTTGTTGCGCACTGATATTGACAAAGTTTTTCATCCTCTGGAAGAAAGAACAAACAAAAGACAAAAACCGAGATGAATTTGAATCCTTTGAGAGATGAATGACCGAACGCCGCTGAAGGTCATGTACCGTAAAGATGGCATCTGATTTTCCAGACGGCAAGATTTGTGAGACAAGATAAGAAGTGCATTGTCTTTTCACTCTTCTGATCTCAAACGACATTTTCCACCGACGTTCTTTATTACATTACGGCTTATTCTCGAATACATGTCGGAACAT
The DNA here is from genome assembly GCF_964200805.1 of Pocillopora damicornis. Lineage (NCBI taxonomy): Eukaryota > Metazoa > Cnidaria > Anthozoa > Scleractinia > Pocilloporidae > Pocillopora > Pocillopora damicornis. The sequence goes on from NC_142676.1 coordinate 9,896,958, forward strand.
ATGGATGCTCGTTACTCGCATTTATTCCCATCGATGTCGACAAACTGTTTTCAAAAATGAAAAATTTTGAAAGGAAACCCAAAAAGAAACCATCTAATGACAACGCAAATGCTTACTCAGTATTTAAACCGCGGGCGAATTAGTTATTTAATGCCATATGCACTTAGCGCAAAAAAGCAGCAATATTCTTGATATCGATCAATTCTCATGATACACGCGGCCGCTTCATGAGAAACGATTGAAACAATAGATGGTTATTTTCTCACGTCCCTGATAAAGATTATTAAATTAAATTAAATTCCGCGCACACCACCAGAGTTTTCACTGAAAGACTAAAGTAGAACGACAACCCGCAAATATCACTGATTTTTTCAGTCCAGCGATTTAACTCGGCGTTATTCTTAATTCCTAAGAAGTATTTTCCCAAACGCCATTTCTTTCTTCTATTTTGTTTTACGTTACGACTAAAACTATCACCTCTCTGTTAAAAGCCCCGCGCGCTGCCAATGTTCTCACTGCAAGACTAAATTAGAACATTAACCTTTAAATATCATTTTCCAATCCAACCACTTAAGTTGAGCGTTTTTTAATTCCTAAGTGGTATTTTCCAAAACACAGAATTTTCTTCTCTTTTCTTTACGTTACTTGAGTGAAAGCGTGATAGTATTAAGACTAGCGCTTCTTTGATAAGAGCCGCGCTATCGACCAATGCTTTTATTGTTTTAAGACTAAATTAGAATGACCACATTGATCCTTTTTTTCCTTCTCTGTTTAGTTGGTAGTATATAGGTAAACACATTGCTTTACAAGGACACCACTGTAACAGAAAATGCATACGGAAAAGAAATTCAGCGATTAACTTGAGAAGAAAATCTCACACTTTGAATCTCTTTTTTACAATCTCGAAGTAAATCTGTAAACTACAATAAAAAGTATCGAAACTTTCGTATGCTTTTTTTTTTCTGAAACGATTATGTTCTGTTTCGCTGCAGCTGTTCTCCTATCTAAAGTTTCGTTGATTAAAATATCGCTTATTACAGAATCTTCATTTCGATTCAATTATCTGAACAATTGCAATGAAAATGGATAAAGGTTTCTTTAATCTCATAGGTTCCTCTTCACTTAAAAAGGTCAAACACGTCAGTCGTACATGTTAAATTTTCTTACTTTTTAATTAACTCAAGACTTTTGAAGTCAGTTTAATTTCATATTTGACCAACACCAATGTGTGTGGCTTGAAGTCCGCAGAAATTTCTTTAATCTAAAATCAACTTTGACTTAAAAATATATGTATTTTCCTATTATCACTCTCTATGGAACCGTTACATTATCCGCTAACCTTCTATTCCACAAAATAAGACACCATTCTCTCCATCTATGCGTATGTTACCTTTAGAAACTAGTATACATACTGAAATTACTAACCGTTAGACCTGACAGCCCTGAGTATCATCAGGAAAAAAAAAGCAGATCCAAAGGAAAGACATGTCATAAAGTCAGGGAGACAACTCTTTTCAGTCGCACAGTACGGTAGAAAATTGAACGTGTCTGTGTTTGTTTCACCGTTTTACCGCATCCTCCCACCCTTTGAACCACTATTGCCGACAGTTTTGTGTTGTAATTTCCATGAAAAAATAATATTGTCTAAGATATTTAGCAAATATTTAATAAAATTAATTTTTCGGAAAAGATTGGAAGGACAGCTAATCCAGTGAACCACAATCTAACATACTTTCCCATTTCGACGGCTCCTTTTGATCAACTAGTTTATGATCAAAAACCAACGATCAAACTGACAGTTTCTATATTGCCCCTTCAACTCTTTCGACGAACTAATAAATGTACGTCAAACCCTTCGCAGACAAGCAAAACAGAACAAAATACCCGTCTCTAATTCAACGGTTATACCTCACAACAAACGCACAGAATATTAAAAACAGTATACATATTAACTTAAACAACACAGTAGTTAGAAACCAAGGATGAAAAGTGTCAAACGGCCTGTGTGGATGTTGAACAGGCCGCATGACTAGTGTTGCTCTTTCATTGCCTCAATTTTTCTTTTTTTGTCATTCATTTTTATTCAATTTTTTCTTATTCACACATGGCCATCTGATTTTTTTGTTTATTTTTTGGGCGACGTGGTACATCCTATAATATGCTGAAGATAACGTGAGTTCCTTTTACCCTTTTTCAACTATTAATCTTTTTAAATAATAGAGATCCCCTAAGAACAAAAGTGGCGTGCACTCTTCGAAGTTAACACATATCTGACAATGGTTTTCAGAAAAGACTGGATGGAAACAACCAGATTTTACTGCTACTTGCTCAAATTTCATAGAGGTATATATGTCGTACGTAAATATATATATATATATATATATATATATATATATATATATATTTTTTTTTTTTTTAATTATCCTTTTACTATTGATATGGAAAACACATCGCAGCAACGATCTATTAAAGCCAGTTTTACCTAATCTTTAGAAATATATTACATGATGATTTATTTTTCTCCTCACGGTGTTTATATTAATGCTGCGTAATGTACATCGCAAAAAAAGGGTACCCTGTGCTTTGATGTCTTGAGGATTCATGCCCGACTTAAGTTAAAATTCATGGTTGTCTTTAACCTAACCAATATGTAGCCCATGGTTTTGATGTTTTTATCATCATTATCAGCTTTATGTCGAGCAACGTTTCCGCAAGTGTTTGTGTCATCGGGATACCCATCTGTATCAAATCCGATCCTGGAATCATAACTATTGTACTCGCCTTCATTGTTTACCAAGTACTCCAAGTCTTACTCTACTAAGCCAGCTTTTATGATTAAAACCCTCCTTGTTACATTTAAGCTGTAAAGAAGCCTCTGAATCAATAAGCCTCTTCCACCCATTACGACAAAGTGAGGTGTTGCGATGCTGTCCGTCAGCAATCAGAGAGTAGAGAGATTTCGCTGGCTTTTAAATCACAATGAAGCTAACGTTTTTTCCTATCTTCATACCGAGACAGAGTGTCTTCCTGTAGGTCGGTAACTTGGTCTCTTGTCAGTCAGACCCAGTCATGCACCCTGGAAGGTTGTAGCCATTTTCGTCTCTCCACAGTCGAGATGTGTAGTAAATGTTTTCTGATTGACTACGGAGTACGTTATGTATACCAACCACCATACCAAATAATTTTCTGGCAGGAATCATTGGCTTTTCTTTTTAATAGTTTTTCAGCAAAGTTATCAGGCGAGTAAAGTAATGCAAAAACGGAATGAAATAAATTTATTACTAACTCTACTACAATTCTTTCCATTTCCGTGGTATCCACTATTCCAAGGGTTTACAGATACAATCATGTGATCCCTTGGTATTGTTGCACACTGCAAACGGGCTACACTCGTGTCTTCCATCACCACATACATCAACATCTAACAATAATAAATTAACATATGAAACTACGTCGACCAAAAAATTGGCTTTAAATAAGACTGAAGTTTAGCTAGTGGTTTCTTCCAGGCTTGCAGAGGCATGCTCCTCACGTGCAGACATCAGTATCTTAAAACTGAGTCTTTATTCAAGTTTCCATGCAGAGCTGTTATCGATAATTGTTCTTTTTTTGTTATTTTTATTTTTATTCGAGCGTATTGGCGTCAATTTGTTACGAAGTAATGTATTTTTCAAAGTAGTAATTCGTGGTAGAGGAACTCAATTCTTTAAGACTTATGTTTAACTTTAATTGTTATCTTCGAAGAATAATTTGTCAAGTTATGCATCAATTTCAAAGGCCGCCAAGTCACTTCGAGGGATAGCCTAACACTTTAAGCATTAACATTGATTGTAATCAAGCTATAATGATAAAAATATATCGTCTCAAAACATATTATTTCTGCCTTTTATTTAAACTCGAAAATTACTTGCTAACACAAATTTTTGTTTAGCTCCAAATTTAACTCCAAAAACCAGGCAAGTGAAAAATAATGCTAATGGTCCGTAAAAAAGTAATTAACAATAATAGTGACAATGACGATGAAAACAACAAATTTTCACCCACCTTTTTCATAGAATTTCCCACTCAATCGTTTTCACAAAGGCATTCAAAGGCATTTAGTGAGTGTACCGACTCAATGGAAACTCTCCCGTTTTGAAATGGTTTGAAATAACAGGATGACTAAAAAAAAAAGAAGAGGATGTTTACTTAAGAAATCTTTTTGAAACGAAATGCTTGCTGATGATAGAATAAGTTCCTACCTTCGTGAAGAAGTGATGTGAACTCTTGTTTAGTTTTTATTCCTTGGGTTTGCTGTACTTATCAGACGATAATAACTCACAACACAATTTTCCTTCGGCGGCCAAGTTGAAAGAAATGCATGACGGGTGGTGAAGGCGTTTGAAGGTACACTCAAAGTCGTCGTAAACCATGATTAATTCAATGTGAGAAACATTCAGATATAGAAATTCTTCCACTGAGAAGAGTCTCTGTCGGGAATTCTGACATTAAGTTACAGCCATGTTTTTGGTTTCCACATAACTTCTTTTTATCGGTTTAGATTAATCGTATGTCAGTGCATTTTTTAATTCCTTGTTATTTTCGTTGTAATTCTGATCATCCTTATGAGAAAAAATGGGTGATCATAAACTCTTTTCCTTTTGAAAAACCACGACGTAAAATAGATCTTCTTCATCCCAATTTTTTCTCTACAATTTTTTTTTGAGTTAAACTTGACAGCGCAAGGTAGCTGTTAATCACGTGAATATATTTTAATTTGGTTTTGAAAGGTTACAAATTTTTATATTAAGTGTTGATAAAAATAGTAAACAGATACACACAGGGAGGAAAGAAAATTCTGTTCGAAATCTGAAAAGTAATTCTCACGTAACCTCAAGGTCGATTTCTTGATGTAACGCCGTAAGAAAAGTTACATCGAAACATTCGTTTCGACTGTGCTTGCTGAAACAAATGTGCCTTGTTTCACTACAGCGGTCTTCTTTGCTGAAGCTTTAAAAGAAATAAAAGAAAAGACTTGTAGCTTGATCGCATTGCGAAGTCCATCATTAACTGCACAGGGTCCATATCGTTCTGTGATTCCATCCACGACTAGCATTTTTTGAAACATTTCGCTGCCTCTTTAGTTTCTCGTCCTCGCCCTCATCTTCCTCATCGCTTCATACACTTTCGCTTTCCATCGAATCTCCGACAACGGTGGCTAAAATCTCTTCATCAGACATTTGCGGTGAAGTCGAGAGCTCGTTTTCCAGATTAAGCCAGTCTTCCACATCGCAAGCATTAGACATTTCCTCATTGTCAAGGTGCCGTACATGTTCCAACGTTTCGACCATGGACTCAGCGATATTATTAAGTCTTTTGAAAGGATTATTAAGTTTTTTGCGACTTTGAGTTTTCAAGATCACAACTAATTAATATTCATGATGAAATTGGGACCAGAGAAAAAAGTCCGGATAATTGAGGTTCGACTGTACTATCTTCACAAGAAATTGTTTGCAGAGGGGTCTTATATTAAAGAGACTGATTTCAGACGAGAAACTCGCAAAGAACAAAAAATCCAAGCCAAGAACAAAAATAAAAGCATCAGAAAAAGTCATTAATAACTAATTAAATTAAGATAGCTCACGCTAAAATGAATTAAGGGACTTAAAGACGTTTGTAAACTATAGCAAGTATTATAGCTAAAGTCAGCTAAAAGACCAATAAAGCCATTTTGCTATGGTACTAGATTTAAGAATTTCGTTTCTCAACCTTGTATTGTAATCATGAAGAATCACAATCAAAATACGTGACGTGATCCAAGTGCTAAGACGCCATTCTCTCGAATTATTTGTAAATTGATCATAAAACTTGGAAATACTGGACTTGCTTACCTTTAGACCAAACAGCCCTGGATATCATCACGACAATATAACAGATGGAAAGGATATGCATTAGGAGGAAGAACCCTTTGCTTTTGAACAGCATACTGGAAAACCGAATGTGCGTGGAGTTGCTACATGGTGTTACCATTCCTTCTTAACAAAAATCTGATGTCAGTACTGTGTAATAATTTTCTTCGAAACAAGAACCTAGTAGAGGATATTGAAAAAATATTTGAAAATATCAAAATTTCTGAAATGATCCACCGGAAAGACCGCCAATCCAGTGGACAACTGATATCAACACTTACTTCGTTGGCAATTTCGAAGGCGCTTCTAGATCGACACCTCTAAAAATTTAAAAACAACGAAAAAGCTGAGACTTACCTGATTCGCTTCAAGTTCTTACGATGAACAAATGACAGATGTCAGATTCTCTGCACGTAGATTGGCAATGACGGAAATGTCATCCCTTTCCCATTCAAATGAAACGCAAAACAACAAAAGAACGAAATATTAAAAAAATAGGATAAACATTGACACAAAACAAAAATATAGGTTGAAAAAAAAACTAGTTACATATATAAATATGACTTACAGTTATGATCGATTTGTCGAAAACATTGATTAAAAGTGCCTCATTGAACAACCTGGTAGATGTAACGTATGCACCAAATATGTTCTAAAGTGTAGGCTATGTGATTCTTCTATTACTTTAATTTTTCGTTCACGAAATATTGCTTTTCTAGATCCTAATTATTACCATCATTTCTTAATTGTGAAATTGATTGATTGAGAAAGCTGAAAACTAACACCAGTGATAATGGTAACTTGGCCTGAACAGCCATAGTCAACATGATTTAACAAACGTTTAGGAGGGAATACGAGGTAAAGATAAAATAAATGACGTAAGTTAAGCAGGAGGATTAAGAGGACATGATCGAAGAGACTGCTATTAGAGCGCACTGTTACATGCCATAACTTGCTGCTCTGCAGTCCTCCCTTCCCTTTCATCAATAGAAGCCAAGCTGGTTAAATTTTCACCCAATAATCCGTCGGTCTTATCCAGGTTAGAAAACAAGAGAAAGCCCAATCTGACGAGGAAGATATCAGTAGAAACGAACAAAAAGGGCTTGACGGGATTGGTGTCAGATTCAACAGGGATCACATGACAGGCCGTATTGACGTTTGTTTATAACAGCCCCTATACACTAAATAAACAGAAACCGTATTGAGGTGATGAGTTTCATTTGAAACAAGTAAAAATCAGTAAATTTTTTAGGATGTCTCTTGTCAACTGGTGAATCATAGAAATAGATCACTATCGCGGGAGATATCATCACTGATGAACCGTCTAAAAGTTATAACTTTCGCATAGAATAACGAAAAATCTATTTGAATACACGTGTCAGTCTTAGTCTCGAAATTTATATAAGATTTGATTTCAAGATCATACTTTCATTGTTTCCTAACAACGTCAGGTCTGACAGGCCTAACTCGTGCCAATAAATTTGGTTTTCTATAAACTTAAAACTTTATGGTGACACATGGTCTTTTATTTATAAATATTTTTTACATCTTATAGTTACACATTCATTTATATTCACACCTGATTAGGAAAATCAATCATTTTAAAATAATAACCAGTAATGAATGCTGCCAGATTCTCCTTTTCTTTATGAATTTGAGAAGCAGCGGATGGTCACGAGCGTATAACTTGTCGATCCCCCACAAAGTAGCTTTTATCCAGAATACCTAAATCAAAAATGGTGGAACATTTTTCAACTAACAGAAGTCCAGTCTCCAGTACAATCAGACGTTATTCGTGTCAAGATAATACCCTGTTATCAGATATCTACAAACTTCTAATAATCTCACTTTACTTTTATTATGCATATTTATATATTTACATATTGATTTTTAACAACACCTGCCGCGCAAATATATTTTTTGACACACACCCACACACACGCACGCACACACAAAAAAAAAACTTAGGCATGCGTAGCGTGTTTGAGTTGTTTTTGGCTGTGTGGGTTGAGATGAGACACTTCGTGTACCTAACGTTTTCATTTTTGTAACAGAAAAAGAGCATAACTTTCCATTCTCCAATAGACTCTCACCAAATACTAATTGCGATCTCGAATAATTAAAGATACATTGAACGAGAGAAAAGGATAAAATTTCAAAGAGGGCTCATTGATTGGTTGTTGCCTATCTGGACTTTGCCCTCTGTGGGTGAAATACGCAACAAAGTGTAGGTTTTTTTTGCAAGGAATTGATATGCGATTAGGTTAAGTCCAAGGTAGCTAAAAGTAAATTTTATTCGTAGAAACAGTCGAAACGCGGGAGAATTGCGTGGCAAATTCATGTGATAATATGCAGGTTGTTTACGAGGAAATGTCATGTTGCAAAATGGAAAGTGATTGGTGGATTGGTGGATTCAAGTTCGTGAAAAATTGCATGTTCATCTAGTACAATGATTGGGTATGTTCTGATTGGACTTTGGGCATTGTCTTAAGGTACGTAATGGGTAAGGTGCGTTGTGGCTAATGGAACGGCAAAAAAAGTTTTAATTTAAAAATGTTACGAAAGCTTACATGCAATCTTTTCGTATTCTGATATATCTCGATCTTAATCGACGAGGCGCTCGCGAAGGCCAAAAACCGTTACACTTATCAAATGAGCCCAAAAGTTTTGGTTATCGTTATTCTTTTTGCAGAGCCCCCTGATCCATGACGGAATTTGCAAGAAAACAATACCGAAACGCTGTGATTCGTGCAATATATCCATTAGCTGGGATGTGATTGGTGCGAGATATATACCCTTATGCGGCAATCTGAATGGTGCGAAATACATACCCTAATGCGGTGATCTGATTGGTGCGAGCAGCATACAACTCTACACGCTATATTTATAAATGTACAAAAAATGAATTCAAAAAGGAAAGAGGGAAAGCAGGAAACAAAACATGAAAAATTCTGGTTGCTCCCTCGTTATCACTTTGCACAGCGACTATATCAAACTCAGAGGGTGATGAGGTTGTTCTTTACCTAACAAGGATATATCCCATGACTTTTATGTTCTTATCTCCGTTGTCTCCTTCATGTATTGCTTTGTTTCCACAAATATTCTCTCGACTCATTCCGAAACCAATTTTGGAATCACAGGACCCGCAATGTTTTTCATTGTTACTAAGGATGCCGATTCTTGCGCGATGCTTGCCACATGCGGTGTTGAAACCCTCCATGCTACAGGTCAACTGCAAGGAGCCCTCTGAACCAATCAGAGACTTCCACAGGTCACGACCTAGAGTGGTTTGACGATGCTGCCCGTCAGCAATTAGCGAGAATAGAGAATTCGCCTGTTTCTCTATGACAATAAAATTTGTCACATTTCCGATCCTCATCCCAAGACAGATCTTGGAGAAGGGTGTGTCCCAGTAGGTCGGTAATTTGGTTTCTTGTGAATCAAATCCAGTCTCTCCTCCCGGAAGATTAAAGCTGTCCGTGTTATTCCAAAGTTCAGAATGGTAATTAAAATTTTGCTAGTAAGGAATAAAATACAAATATTTACTGATACGACGCCGATAAATAGACGTTATTATCTATGAAAGCTCGAAGACCTCCAAAGACATTCCCCTTACTAAAAGAATGGTCAATTGAATCACATGCGCTTCAAAGAAAACCGCAGCTATTTACAACTAAGCAATGACATTTTAAATCATATGAAAAGATATATTGTCTTGTTCTGTAGAACAGAAAATAATTCGAAGAGAATGGGTGAAATCCTGAGACTATCAATCATCCTATGATTTTTATTGTTTGTGATATTGTGTGCCGCGTTTTGGACCACGTCACAAACTTCAGAAATCGTTAAGAAATGGTTGTGGTGTTCCAATTCCAATCACATGTAGGGAGCACACATAGAGAGTAGATACGGGAATTTGCGGCAAATGAGTACAACAGATAAAAAAAATTTGTTTACACGGATGACATGGTCATACTATTCGCGACAAAAGAAGATTATGTAAAAGGGTTTACAATCACCAAAGACGTATTGCTCTACGGTCTTAATATATACCGCGAAAGAAAATTGAAAGTACAATTGCTCTCAGAAACACACCCACTCACACATCTCCCGTCCTATCACTGCTACAACTCGGCAGGAAAACTATCAGCAAAGCAATCGAATCCAAATACCTCAGGCGTTATGATTTCTTATACAAATCCTCTCACTTTAAGCGCGCACCGCATATCATCGGCCTCCTCAAAATCAACCAAATTTCGAGTAGTCCTCCAAAATCATAAAGTTAGCCTCAAATCACTCATAAAATACATGTAAGCTTTCATACGCACATGACTGACTTACAATGCGGCATCGTGGAGGCTAAGTGTTCCAACGCTCCAAAATCTTAAACGGGTTTGGAGAGAGATGTTGAGAATTCATTAACATGCATAAATTGAAGCAGAAGCCATTACCTTTGAACCGTTGATCTTCATAATCGGCGTCCATCCACCATTCCCACATCCAAAATCCCCCATGTGACAGAAAACTGAAGTTGGCTTTGAGTCGATATATAGTATAACCAGCCCACTCCTTGGAAAGCTGTAAATATATCAAAAACAAGAAAAAACAAAACAAAACGCTAAACAAAAGAAGTTCTAAGTAGTGGGAAGTAAATCACGTAATCAAGAACTGAATGGAAGGATCATACTTTTGATGTCATAAATAGATGGATGCCGTCAATGTACTTTCGATCAAAGAATTTACCTATTACATCGATAAACACTTATTTGTCTATTTGTGTTTAACTAGGTGAAGGAAAGAGTAATAGGTTCAGTTCATCTAAGATGATCTGGCACTAAAGCTTTATTTTCCCATCGGCGATACCACCTCCAGTGTTGTAAGCATATGGTAATGCCCTAAAAATTTTCTATCTATTAAAGCTAGATCCAGTTTAACCCAGGGAGGGAATAGAGCGTAATGAGTGCCCTAGTAAACTATGGCAATAAGACCTTCAGGCTGAGACTCCAGAAAATCATCTACACTACTTAACTGTTTTTTTCTGGCTTAATCTTTACATCTTTATTATGATTACAACCTAATCTATTTGTGAAAACCGTTTATTTTTGTCGCCTTTTTGTTACTTACGTGGACGTTTCGTACATTTCCTGGCAGGTTGAGACTGTAGATGCAAAGAAAAAAAAACGACGTGACGCACTTAGATATTTGCACTGCGAGGAGGAGGAAGAACGTTACATGTCCCGGAAAAATGAAATGGCATAATATGAATCATCGCGCGTAAACAACAGTTTTTCCCATAGTAGTAGGAAGCACATTCAGAGTAGTATCGCCCGTGGGTGCTGGTCATATAGATATGATCAGAAGAACCTATGCCGGTGCTATGGCACCGCCATGACAGAAAGAGGAGACTAAGAGAGAGGAGTTAAGGAGTGAAAGGTATAACAGTGAGGAGACAAGATGTGAGGAGACATGGAGTAAGGAGACATGGAGTGAGGAGACAAGGAGTGAGGAGGCAAGGAGTGAGGAGGCAAGGAGTGAGGAGGCAAGTAATGAGGAGACAAGGAGTGAGGAGACAAGGAGTGAGGAGACAAGGAGTGAGGAGGCAAGGAGTGAGGAGACAAGGAGTGAGGACACAAGGAGTGAAGAGACAAGGAGTGAGGAGACAAGGATTAAAGAGACAAGGAGTGAGGACACAAGGAGTGAAGAGACAAGGAGTGAAGAGACAAGGAGTGAAGAGACAAGGAGTGAGGAGGCAAGGAGTGAGGAGACAAGGAGTGAGGAGACAAGGAGTGAGGAGATAAGGAGTGAGGAGACAAGGAGTGAGGAGACAAAGAATGAAGAGACAAGGAGTGAGGAGACAAGGAGTGAGGAGACAAGGAGTGAGGAGACAAGGAGTGAAGAGACAAGGAGTGAGGAGACAAGCAGTGAAGAGACAAGGAGTGAGACAAGTAGTGAGGAGACAAGGAGTGAGGAGACAAGGAGTGAGGAGACAAGGAGTGAGGAGACAAGGAGTGAGGAGACAAGAAGTGAAGAGACAAGGAGTGAGGAGACAAGGAGTGAGGAGACAAAGAGTGTAGAGACAAGGAGTGAGGAGACAAGGATTGAAGAGACAAGGAGTGAGGAGACAAGGAGTGAAGAGACAAGGATTGAAGAGACAAGGAGTGAGGAGACAAGGAGTGAGGAGACAAGGAGTGAAGAGATAAGGAGTGAGGAGACAAGTAGTGAAGAGAAAGGAGTGAGGAGACAAGGAGTGAGGAGACAAGGAGTGAAGAGACAAGGAGTGAGGAGACAAGGAGTGAGGAGACAAGGAGTGAGGAGACAAGGAAAGAAGAGACAAGGAGTGAGGAGACAAGGATTGAAGAGACAAGGAGTGAGGAGACAAGGAGTGAGGAGACAAGGAGTGAGGACACAAGGAGTGAGGACACAAGGAGTGAAGAGAAAGGAGTGAGGAGACAAGGAGTGAGGAGACAAGGAGTGAGGAGACAAGGAGTGAAGAGACAAGGAGTGAGGAGACAAGCAGTGAAGAGACAAGGAGTGAGACAAGTAGTGAGGAGACAAGGAGTGAGGAGACAAGGAGTGAAGAGAAAGGAGTGAGGAGACAAGGAGTGAGGAGACAAGGAGTGAGGAGACAAGGAGTGAAGAGACAAGGAGTGAGGAGACAAGGAGTGAGGAGACAAAGAGTGTAGAGACAAGGAGTGAGGAGACAAGGAGTGAGGAGACAAGGAGTGAAGAGACAAGGAGTGAGGAGACAAGGAGTGAGGAGACAAAGAGTGTAGAGACAAGGAGTGAGGAGACAAGGAATGAAGAGACAAGGAGTGAGGAGACAAGGAGTGAGGAGACAAGGATTGAAGAGACAAGGAGTGAGGAGACAAGGAGTGAGGAGACAAGGATTGAAGAGACAAGGAGTGAGGAGACAAGGAGTGAGGAGACAAGGAGTGAAGAGAAAGGAGTGAGGAGACAAGGAGTGAGGAGACAAGGAGTGAGGAGACAAGGATTGAAGAGACAAGGAGTGAGGAGACAAGGAGTGAGGAGACAAGGAGTGAAGAGACAAGGAGTGAGGAGACAAGGAGTGAAGAGAAAGGAGTGAGGAGACAAGGAGTGAAGAGACAAGGAGTGAGGAGACAAGGAGGAGGAGACAAGGAGTGAAGAGAAAGGAGTGAGGAGACAAGGAGTGAGGAGACAAGGAGTGAAGAGACAAGGAGTGAGGAGACAAGGAGTGAAGAGATAAGGAGTGAGGAGACAAGGAGTGAGGAGACAAGGAGTGAAGAGAAAGGAGTGAGGAGACAAGGAGTGAGGAGACAAGGAGTGAAGAGACAAGGAGTGAGGAGACAAGGAGTGAGGAGACAAGGAGTGAGGAGACAAGGAGTGAAGAGACAAGGAGTGAGGAGACAAGGAGTGAAGAGATAAGGAGTGAGGAGACAAGGAGTGAGGAGACAAGGAGTGAAGAGAAAGGAGTGAGGAGACAAGGAGTGAGGAGACAAGGAGTGAAGAGACAAGGAGTGAGGAGACAAGGAGTGAGGAGACAAGGAGTGAGGAGACAAGGAGTGAGGAGACAAGGAGTGAAGAGACAAGGAGTGAGGAGACAAGGATTGAAGAGACAAGGAGTGAGGAGACAAGGAGTGAGGAGACAAGGAGTGAAGAGACAAGGAGTGAGGAGACAAGGAGTGAAGAGAAAGGAGTGAGGAGACAAGGAGTGAAGAGACAAGGAGTGAGGAGACAAGGAGTGAGGAGACAAGGAGTGAAGAGACAAGGAGTGAGGAGACAAGGAGTGAGGAGACAAGGAGTGAAGAGATAAGTAGTGAGGAGACAAGGAGTGACGACCTCCGTCATTTTTTCTTGTAACCTCTCCTGCATCCCTTATTTTATTTGAATTTCCTACGCCTTTATCACCAGGTCTTTTGAAATAGAAGATCAGGAAAAGGGCTAGAAAAAACACCTATCATGAACTTAGAGTCGATGTTTCGTTATTTTGTGATGTGACTGAAGTTCGTTCGTTGTAACACTGTCTGCGGGCGTGTTAAGCTAAATCATCAAAATGATGTTCTCCCCTGAACACACCTATTGATTTATGATAGCGCGCATCTAGTAGTACATAGGTTAAATGAGATTTCTTGTTAACTATGTTCTTAACATTACACCTTATTAACACCGATGTATATCCTTGTAGCAAATCTCTCTAAACTTCTTTTCAAAGCATGTGCTCTTTTTCTAAGTTAATAATATACATGGAAAAATTACTCAGTTCTGATTGGCTAAGATAAATGCAGTTTTCAGGTAATTCAGGGCAGAAGAGAGTTAATTCAGTGCAAAGAAAGAAACAAACCAGACATTCTGATTGGTCAATAATCAAAGAAATTCGCAAATAGCCGATCAAATGCGAGCCTTGGATGTCGCAACAACAAAAAAAAATTTGAAAATTTGAAAACTTGCGAGCGAAACAATGGCCGGCTTTTTAAGTAGGTTTTCTTTCGTCACCGCAGCTAAAAAAATAGCTCAAACAATGAAAACACTGTAAAAGGCACTGCTTTTTGGTTGTCGGTTTGGAAAAAAGTGGTGTTTAGAGAAGGGAATTGCTGAAGAAATCGAAAATTACGAGCCGGCCCGGCTTAACACTTTGCTCGAGCGATCCAACGCCGAAATTAAAAACAAACATGGTTAAACCTCGGAAACGACAATTCCATTTCATCGAAAGTGATTCGGACACAGACTGGACAATTCCTTGAACTGTTTAGCCGGACTTTGATCTTTTTTACGCCTTAAAGATGCGAAGATATCATTGCATATTATTGTTTTGATCTACGCAGTTGTTTTGACCGAACGCTCGGTTTGAATAAATTATTTTTTGCACTTGATGCGCGCGCTTTGCTTATGTTTAATTATGATAGACCATCTCGTATTTTTCCATGTATATTATTAACAGGTAATCACATGATTTTTCTCGTGCAGTTTGGAATAAACAAGCACTTGTTAATTTTTTCAAAGACCACAAATTGCACGAGCCCGTAGGGCTCGTGCAATTTTGTTAGTCTTTGAAAAAATTTACTCGTGCTTATTTATTCCAAATTGCACTCGAAATCATGTGATTACCTATACAAACAATTCTTAGAAAGAAGCTGAACTTGACAATATTGGTGGAAATTAACATCTACTATTCCTTTGTAGAGGCCTAATTTGTGAGCGAGTGCGTTACGGAAATCTGCTCAAAAGATTCGGGTATTGGTGATTGACCTATAGGGCTGGTATAGTTTGCTGCTAGGTATATAAGAATACTTGATAAATGTAATTATCAAAAATAAAAATATAATCATAAGCCTCACCAGTTTTGATGCAATCATTTCCATCCTCTTGGCCATGGTTTAAATATACAACGGAATATGGTTTACATATACAGTGGTATGATCCATTGACATTGTGGCAAAGTGCATTATTACTGCACTTGTGTGTTCCTTTACCGCATTCATCAATATCTGCAAAAGGGACCTCAATCATTGGTTAAGTTCACTTGACTA
Organism: Pocillopora damicornis; assembly: GCF_964200805.1. Taxonomy (NCBI): domain Eukaryota; kingdom Metazoa; phylum Cnidaria; class Anthozoa; order Scleractinia; family Pocilloporidae; genus Pocillopora; species Pocillopora damicornis. The sequence goes on from NC_142676.1 coordinate 9,912,352, forward strand.
AAGCCCTTCACTTATGTTCTTCGGTTGATCATCATGAATATCCTGTAGGGTTTTCTGAGCACGTACGAACTCACCTTCACACGTTTGTCCATCTCCAGAATATCCAGGTTTACATGAACAGTTGTACGCTCCCTTGGTATTGTTGCATACAGCATCAGTACTGCAGTTGGATAGTCTCTCAGTACACTCGTTTATATCTGAAAGATTCAACCTCGCTGTTTTAGTACGGGAATTTCTTGCTTGTGTTCTAAACAATTTGATCGTACCTAGAATTCACACGTAGCTATCTCTCCTTTAATCTACACAACAATCCAAGCAAATCAACTTTACTATTGAAAATCCATCCAGATCCAGAATATCCCGGTTTACATTCATAATTGTAACATCAGCGCTGCAGTTGTGCTTTTCTAATGAACACTCATCATCGTTTGAAAGTAAACTGAACTTTAGTCGAGGCTTTTATACCGATAGGCATGCTAAAGAAATCGTTGGCTTCTTGTTAGAGATATAAACAAATGTTTACTCCTCGTTTGCCATTTGAATAAGGCAATATTTACCCATGCAAGACCATCCGCCGCCAGAATATCCAGGTTTACATTTACAGTTGTAGGATCCCTTGGTGTTGGTACACAGAGCATCAGCGCTGCAGGTACGTTCTCCTACAACACACTCATCATCGTCTGAAAGTAAATTAAATGTTTAGTCGCAGCTCTTACATTGCTGCACATGCTATACAGATCGTAAGCTTCAGGCTTAGAGGTAGCAACAATTATTTTTCTTACTCTTCGTTTGGCAGTTAAATACGTCTATATTTACCCATGCATGACCATCCATCGCCAGAATATCCAGGTTTACACGCACAGTCGTATGATCCGTGGGTATTTTTGCAGATGGCAGCAGCACTGCAATCATCTGTTTTTTTGGCACACTCATCCACATCTATCAAAGAGATGTCATGCATCATTTTCAAATTACTTAACAGTCTAAAGGTGCTGCAGTTTTGGTCGTGCAAACCAATACTTGAGGTCTATTTTTTACATGTTATGTCAACATCCTGAGCTTATTTTTGTTTAGCAGCGTATAAGTATCTTCACGAACTGAGATGGTTGAGAACGCACGTTGAATACAAGAATTACCTTTGTCACATATCTGACCGTTAAATCCATCAGCACACAAACAGCGAAAACCTTTGGCAGTAAAACCACTTTGACAAGTAGAATTGTTCTTGCAGGGGTTCCTAACACAAGCGCTCTGGGATTAAACAAATCACAACTACAAAGTGAGTCAGTTTATCGGAAAATCTGCATGATTTGATAAAAACATGTGCCACTCCCTTTACATCTATTAGTTCTCCACTTGTAGATTTTAGTTTTGAACTAGAATTTGTGACAATTCTCCTCCCATAAACATCACCTTTGTTATTGGTCACTCACAGCCTCTTTTCCCAAACGGAAAAAAGTGAAACGCGAATGCAACTTCATGCGACCTAATTTGAAAATTTGCCGATGAGTCCTGTACCCCCCTCCCCCTCTTCCCCCACTCCGAAATCAAAGGGCGAGCTTTACTTCCTAACGTCATATCTAATCATAGTGAGCATCAAAGCTCAGTTTTTTACAGTGAAAGAGCCAAGTCCTTACCTTAGCTCCTTGGTAGACAAAACTTGGGCTTTTCACCAGGTCCACTTCGTGTCCCTCATGAGTAGAATTATTCAATTCACATTTGTGCATTTCGTTGTTGGCACTTGGTTCTTTTTCAAGATTATAACTGATACAATTGGGCTCCATGTAACATAGGACCCCACAGAACTCTCTGTCCCTGACGTCAACTTCACGAATCAAGTGGTTTTTTAGACGTTCACTGTCAAATGTTTTTGAGGACTTGAATTCCAGATAACGGCCTTGGTCATGATCTCGACCAGGCTGATCTGAAAACCAATCTGGCACAGCTAAAATTATTATTCACGGATAATTCTTGTCCTGTTGTCAAAGTGTTCGAAATCATATATCTCTTGGTAAGTTACTTCTTATTTCATTTTAGTTAGTGGTATCTGCAGCCCTCATTAAACGGCGCAAAAGAAAAAAAACAAAATCAACGATTTAAGAAAAACATCTCTATGTTCTTAAAAAAATTAATCAAGAATACAAATTCAATCGCCTCCTAAAAATATCAAAGGCCAGGAAAGATACTGAGATGACGCTTTTTCCTTTTTGATGACATAAGTGAAGTTCTTAGGAGCCTAAGATAACGGCCCGATCATATCTCTAGTAGCATGGAGGCCTTCTGGTCTGTCAGCAAACTTTCGATGTTCTGTGTGATTTAGGCCTGGCAATGAATGGGTTAAACCGTATACTGTCTGTTAAAGCTTCTTTAGAGGAGTATGAATACGCTAGGATGTTTTTGAAATTCTACTAACAGCGCACAAAACATGACACATAATTTCCAGTGGGACTAGATTTATGGGCTTCGATCAACCTTCACGACATATACGAATTATTATTTGTGTGAGGTATTGGATATCATCCAATGGCAGTATAATACAAAGCACCCTTTAGTTACTCATTAACTCTGTCTAGATCATGTGCACGAGTTTCTTATTCCGTAGCATCACTTTTAGTTCGCTTTCAAGCTGGGAACTCGCCTTTAATTTTTCATTTTAGTGTCCAGGATTATTCTTCCCATAGACACGTTGATTTATCAAACACTAAGCAGCTACCTTGCAAAGTAAGAACCCCAACTATCATGCAGCAAAGCGCCAGGAATAGCAGACAGAAATAAACTGAAGACATGGTATCTATTTAGCTGGGGAACAGTTATGATCCCGTCAGAGTTGCATCGAGTGAGAGAGTACTAAATGACACACACACCATTATATACATAAGACTCTCAACCCTTTCAAGCAATACAAGTTAAGTTGTCATTTCCATCCATTAATATTTTATGACGGACACAAAGATCCCTTTGTTCAAACAAGGCGTTTCTATAACGTGATAATTGTGATAATGGTCTCTTCGGAGTATCTTTGGCAAAAAAGTCTTTAGTTCCCTCAGATTAATTAATTATAAACGGCTTTTTTTCAGTCAGAATTTTTTGTCGAGGAAATGAATGGTATTATGGGTGATCAGCAAGGAATTTGTTTTTGCATAAATATTTCAACTAAATTCTTAGTTGGAATCTGCGTTTAAAAACCAAAACCAGGAAGGCGCTTGATTGTTTTGAACAAAATAAGCAGAAATCACGTCTCTTGTGTACAATTTGAAAAACTTCTCTTACAGGTCAGTTTTAGCTGCTTGGTGCTTAGGAAGTGGGCCATCTTCACTTAAGTTGCTGGTAACTGCAATTTACCTTTGAGACAATTAACAAGTAACCATCAGAATGAATGTAATTGATCACCTTAAGACTCTTTAGATCCAAAGCTTAATCAAGTGATTTTCAGTTAGTCGTTGAAATTGATGAAATGTATCTTCTCTGAAAGATCTTGATCTAAATATTTTCTTTTGAACAAAACAGCGGCTGTAAATAGAAAAAAACCGCCAAATTTTATACTATAATGAAATTCAAACGAGCAGAGGCGTTTTCCTAAAAAAGAAATAACTAATTTGAAAGAAATAACGTGCCTGACATCTCTTATGTTTTATGTCTGAAACATAATTAGTCTCAAAAAAGTCCATCAATATCAACTATGGAAGATCAAATATTCAGCTGGTTATGTCTGAAACATTTTCTTATTTTAAGGTGCTCGAACACCATATTTCCATCTGATGAATTGCAAACTTCTGACACCTCCCTTAACTAGCGCCTCTTATGTTCAGTCAGAAAGATAGAAGAATGTAAAAACTGTTTTTGCTAACACCTTTTTCTTCGCTGGTAACAGATTAAGAGCTTTCTTAAACTACAAGTAAAACGAATATTAAAGTCCATTGTGATGGACAATCAAATTACGCGTTCTTTGAAAGGTTAGTGTTAAGTGGAAAAATAAGGAGTCGGAACCTTGAATAAACTTTAAAAAAAAATGGTAAGAAAGAAACAAAATATAATTTGACCCGCTAATGAAATACAATTGAAGATATGGTCCCTGTGGATGAAGAGAAAACAATGAAAGATATCTGGGCTTCGACGGAATCGTCACTCGAAAGCCCGAATTTTCCTGGAAGCTACGAGGCACATATCTTCAAAACTGTAACCTATCATGATCAAGACTTGGGTCTCTCAGAAGCGGCATCAGTCCTTCTAAACGCTACTCTCAACCGGGGTGACCAAATCACACGATCAAATTTGTCCCTCAGCTTTTCTTAAGGCTTTATTGAATTACAAAAGAGATTAAAATAGAGACTCTCTTAAAAGCCGTCCAACCTTTCTACAATTCACAACAATGAGTCTAGTCAACCACTTTCGCGGAAATTTTGTTTGCACTCCTCGGACAAACTCGGGGTAATTTTCGCAAATCAGTCCTGAACTAAAGACCACACCGGAAGGAAACGGACGAGCAGCCTGCTCTCAGCATCTTTAATGATTTACACAGAGCGGTTTTCAGAGCGTTGGACAAGAGCAAGGTAAAGAATGACGTTAAAGTACATAGAAAGCCGCAGAAATTCAACTTCTTACCAACGTTTTTCACTTATTTTTGCTTTAAAACGGCAATGTTTGCATCAGTTTTGCCGGGGATACTAAGAGTCCTATTTCATCCATTTGTTCTGAAACCGCTGGGTTCTGAGTTTTACGAATGGGGAAAAGGTTTGCTGCATAAGCTTTAATTCTTTCTTCCACCGATCTTCCGATTTTCTGCGATGTCTTTGCTGCATTTACATGGAGTCTTCTCGAAGACCCTGCCCTGGGATATTTTGTAAACAAATTTAATCAGCCAAAAAATAGTTTGACGCCTTTAAAAAAAAAAAGACAACTATAAGAAAAAACAAAAAAGACCGATAAACGCTTCAACTTTGTTTGTGTATACATTTATTTTCTTACCAGCGTTTTACAGCAAATAACAAACGTTGAAGACGACTGAATAAAACACTTGATAAAGAAAGTGGCATGCTAGCCGAACCAATCGGTTATCGACTTAAACCGCAATGATCAAACGAATACTCACGAAATAAGGGGTTTAAGTGCTAGAGAGGGTGAATTGACATGTGTGTTGGCAACCATTTGTTTTCCGTCCCTGAGGAGGCAGTACAATTTTCGTTTAAAAAACAAATCACTGGAACTAAACGAGCTAGGTCCTGGAAGAACTAGCCACAATTTACGTAAAAAGGTAAGTGTCATAATGCTGACATGAATTTGACTAGCCAACGCAAGTTGGTCTGATTATCAAGAGGTTAAAAAGATATTTGTTGTCGTCTATTGTATATTGAATGATATAAACAAACAACGAAAAAAAAATGCGATACTACAAGCGCTCTAATTGGTAGAAAACTTACCGCTTGCCGCATTGCTAAACCCGCAGAAAATTAGGTTTATTTTATCGAGCACTTTCTATCGGTTTACTGATCGCAGGAGTTTACGGGCGGTGAAAGGCAATGATCGGGCAAAGAGAAAAAATGCTCCGCAAACGTTGCCCTGACAATTATAACTGCAACCACAGTTTGACGACCGCGCACTTTTGGTTCTTCTCCATTGATCGAACCCTAAGCTTAAAACGGGCTAGCTGATCACTTACTAGATTATTTCGCGTGCAAAAATATTTTTCTTCTAGATAAATTCCATGAAAGTGTCAATTCGTCTTTCAGGCTTGATTTTCACAACTTGTTTTATGAATGTGATTACGAGTAAGGGGCAAAAACTGAAGACAAACAAACGAGGCAGATGAAAGTGAAATGTGATCATCGCAGTAAATTTCCAATTTAAGCAATTGGAAAGAAGAAGCCTGAAAAAAAAAAATCAGGGCTTCAACGGGATTCGAACCCGTGACCTCCGCGATACCGGTGCGATGCTCTACCAACTGAGCTATGAAGCCACACATTGGGAGCGAGGTCAATTTATTGAGTTCATATCTTCCCGTGCAGTGAAATGATGTGGAGTTTATATGAAATAATTCATATTTGTACTGCGGTTGTAGATGAAAGTGAAATGTGATCATCGCAGTAAATTTCCAATTTAAGCAATTGGAAAGATTGCTTCCAATTGCTTAAATTGGAAATTTACTGCGATGATCACATTTCACTTTCATCTACAACCGCAGTACAAATATGAATTATTTCATATAAACTCCACATCATTTCACTGCACGGGAAGATATGAACTCAATAAATTGACCTCGCTCCCAATGTGTGGCTTCATAGCTCAGTTGGTAGAGCATCGCACCGGTATCGCGGAGGTCACGGGTTCGAATCCCGTTGAAGCCCTGATTTTTTTTTCAGGCTTCTTCTTTCCAATTGCTTAAATTGGAAATTTACTGCGATGATCACATTTCACTTTCATCTACAACCGCAGTACAAATATGAATTATTTCATATAAACTCCACAAACGAGGCAGAATTAACTTTACGGCCTTGGACATTTTAGCAGGCTTCAATTCTGACGCGATGAAACAGTTTATTTTGAAATTAACTATTGTTGACAACTTGAGAGATAGAAAGAGATGTCATTTCGACGTGTCTCCGTAAGGTATTAAACATTAGACCTTCAAATTCTGTGTTCCAAAGCTCTATCACTGGGTCAAAGGAACTCAGAGGAGAGCTTGGCCACCACCAGATTGACCTATGACACGTGCCCTACATACTGCTTGGATCAGCAATGTCAAAAGGGTCATATGAGTAAACAGAATAAGAAAGATAGTAAATTTTGAGCTCGGTATGAAAAAAGAGAGAATGATGTTTTATTGTCTTGTCACGAGCGTGGGAATCCCTGTTAGGAATCGAACTCAATGCTTCGGATTCCGAAGTTGGGAAAATGTTCTTGAAAATATTACGTTTAACGAGCAAATACTGATCATGCTGTATCAAACTCCCAGATGGCAAAGGCTGCGAAGGCAGAAAAAATTGATAATTCAGCTGGGTCAATCGACATTTTAGTCTTTAGTAATGATTTTCCGCAATGACTGAGCCTGCTGCCATCACCTGATTCTTGCGATCTTTTGTTCGAGCTGCAGAAGATTAGCGAGGAAGGAACCCTCGATGTTTTGATTTATACTTAACAGTATTATTAAGACCCACATATTGCCATGCTTCAAGGAATCGCTCGTCTCTCTCTAAATTACCGTTTCAACCTTCTCAATAAAACTCAAAACAAAGTGTGATCTGTTGATGGGAACAAAACAAATTGCTTAATAACATCAGGATACTTGAAAGCATTGGCCCATGTAACATGCGATTAAACGACAGCAATATAGTTGCGTGTGGACGAAATTGAACTTCTTGAGGTACTCGAGCAAAGAAACGCAACAGTCTTTCCCATATTTATGGTGATATAAGTGTGTTTGAAGCGGTGATAACCATCCCTGCAAACTGATCAGTACAACTATAGCGATAAAGAACAGTTCTTTTCCTAAATCTGTATGCGTATCTAATCTAATTCCTTTAGTATTATTAGGTATGCTTGCCTGTTTGCGTGCACTTTCCGATCCTTAATAGTCCGAATAACCGATATTGACCGTTATCTCCTCTTGCGTATCTCGTCAGTAGCAAAGCTCTACAACATTTGTTTTTAGCATTTAACATTTAACATTTGTTTTCTGCAGAGAAAATCATAGCTGCCATCTTTGACTTTAATGGCAGCGGAAGGCTAGTAAAAGAAAGACGTATGCACTAAGGGAGTGGGTGACGGTCAAAAGTCAAGAGAGGGATGAGGTTGCGGCAATGAAAAATACGCCTTTCCCCGCCCCCTACCCCCACCGCTGTCCCTAACTCCAAATAAATATAAAGCATAACCGGCTGAATAAACGATCACCAGCTTCTTAACGTTAACTCGCCCTAATAAGACGCTTGCACTGCAGGCGAATTGATATTTCGCTCGAGCAGAATACGATTGTATGGGTAAGGAATTCCCTTGGCTGGACAATCACACAGCATGATTAGAAAAAATATTGTTTTATTTACAAGACACAGCATTGTCAGTCTTACAAAAGGTTAGAAAGGTACATTCGAAATGAAAACCTTTATAGCAACAAACCATCAGCCTTCCTGATCTTTTTGCCTCGTCATCGTCATCCTTGGATTATTTGATTGATCAATATAACAGAGTCCTTACTACCATACTTGAGACTCATGCTCCACTGCAAAAAAAGTTAGTTACTTTGCGTCCCGCTGCACCTTGGTATTCTGAGGAGATAAATAATTTAAAGAGATCCCGTAGAAAACTTGAACGACGCTGGCGAATGACAAAACTTCCTTCTGATCGTAAGTTGTTTATTGAGGGATGTGATGCTGTCAACAACTTAATTCGTGATTCCAAGAAGAATTATTTCGCATCATTAATCAATGAGAATCAGTCAAATTATAAACAGCTTTTTAAGATAATTGATAAACTACTACAAAGGAAAACAGATATTCAATATCCCCCCTGCAAATCGCCCACTGATCTTGCTAACAAGTTTATTAAGTACTTCACTACAAAGATAGATAGAATACGGGGTCATATAACGACTGCTGCTTTCCCTCATCGAGATACAGTTGCTGTTGTTGACAACGCCTGTCCATATTCTTTTGATATTTTCAAAATGGTAACAGCGGATGAAGTTCATACATGTATCATGAATCTGGCTGCTAAGTCATGTGCTCTTGATCCTCTTCCTGGTTATGTTACAAGGAATGCACTTAGTGTTCTGTTGCCTTTCATTTCCAAAATCATAAATATCTCATTGGAATCTGGTCAGATGCCTTCGCAACTCAAGGTTGCAATGTTACGCCCGCTCCTTAAGAAATCTTCTTTGGATCATACTCAATTCTGCAATTATCGTCCTGTATCGAATCTTTCATTTATTAGCAAAGCAATTGAAAAATTGGTAGCTAATCAACTTATCTCCTACATTAACGATTATGAGTTAAATGAGACATTCCAGTCGGCGTACAAGAAATATCACAGTGCTGAAACTGCACTTATTCGTGTTCACAATGATATTCTTTCTGCCATTGATAATCGTCGAATCGTAATTTTGCTGTTGTTAGACCTTTCCGCTGCCTTCGATACAGTCGATCATACCATCCTCCTCTCTCGTTTACGTGTACGGTTTGGGATAGCTGGGAAGCCTCTATTATGGTTGCAATCTTATTTATCGAATCGCACGCAATATGTCTCCGTTGATGGTGGTACTTCGACGAAACATGACCTTAAATGTGGAGTGCCACAAGGATCTGTCTTGGGACCCATTTTGTATTTGCTTTATACTTCACCGCTTTCAGATATCGTAAAGAAATTTAACCTGAGCTATCATTTTTATGCTGACGACTCACAGCTTTACTTGTCTTTCCAACCAACCGTACTGGGTGATAGGGATCTAGCGGTTTCTAGCATCGAGAGCTGTGTGGATGAAATCAGTCATTGGATGATGGTTAATCGTCTTAAATTAAATAAAGACAAAACTGAATTATTGGTAATTTCCGCTAAACATCTTCCAAGACCACTCCTTCACGAAATTTCAGTTGCTGGTGAGACTATCCCTTCCGTGCAAAAGGCGAGGAATATCGGCACTATGTTCGACAGCCATTTTTGCTTTAAGGATCATATTACTGACATTTGTAAATCTTCATTTTATCATTTGCGAAATATTAGCTATATCAGGAAATATCTTTCAGCGACCACTACTGAATTGCTGGTTCATATGTTTGTATCTTCGAAGCTGGATTACTGTAATTCCCTTTTGTATGGCCTACCAGCCTACGCTATAAAAAGGCTACAACACGTCCAGAATGCTGCGGCGCGCCTCGTCACACTCACAAAAAAGCATGATCACATTACGCCTGTTCTTTTCAATCTTCATTGGCTTCCCGTTAACCAACGTATTATTTTTAAGATTTTACTTATAACCTACAAGGCACTTAACAACCTGGCACCGTCGTACATTTGTGATCTGCTTACATCTTACACCCCATCGCGTCAACTACGCTCATCATTCAAGCACCTTCTGGTTTCTCCATCCTATAACTTGAAAACATATGGCGCAAGATCCTTCTCTGTAGCAGCACCATCATTATGGAATGCTTTGCCAAGTGAAATTAGAAATGCTCAGTCTGTGTCTGTTTTTAAACGTAGATTAAAAACTTTACTCTTTAGAAAAGCCTTTTATAATTAATATTAGCTGTCTTAAGTGTTAATGTTTAAGTTTTTTTCTTGTAGGCGCCTTTGAACAGTAGGATACTGGCGCGGTATAAATCTTTTATTATTATTATTATTATTAGTAAACAATTAAGAGGCTGTCCCTCTTATTTCCACCTGGTCAATTTTGCGTCAAAAATAATTTTGCCTGAAACTCTGTTAACAGAAAGACTTTACCTAGGAAAGAACTAAATTAGATTTGGTTTGATTCGAAATAATTTTCTGACTGCATTACGGGCCATAATTATTTCCCAGTCCGTAGGGACCGTCGCAACGTCTCGAAAATTGAAAAGTAGGCATATTTTGTAACGTTGTAAAATATTTGATTCGCATAGTTAAGCCACAGAATTTATATCAGATTGCTTAAAAACCTTTCTAGTTTGCCAAGAAAGTTAGAATTTGCCCTCTCAACATATTTGAAAAGGCGAATTTTAGCATATTCTGACCACTAGAAATCGCCATCGGCCGATGGCCGTAAATGACCTTGATTTAGACGCTAAGTTTTGGGATTTTGGACCTGGTTGACGATTCTATCCTACACAGCCGTTAATTTTAGACCTTTATAGGCAAAAATATGCAAAAACCCCTGTACGTTTTCGATTTTTCAAAAGTTATGACCGTTTGAATCAGCACATGTACGAGCATTCGCGATTTTTTCGCCTACACCAAAATCGAACCACTGGAGCAGATTTCGTCATAAATACAGCTTACCTGCTTTGCAGCCCGGCTTCATGGCTCACTTCAGAATTTTTCTAATAACCAAATTGGTGAAATTCATGATAACTTCAAAAAATAGCTAGGTATTGCCTTCGAAAAGTAGGCGGCATGCATCGTGATTCGTGGTATCAAAACAAATGTCGAAATTGGCCACATTTCGCGGTGAATCACCCATTTAACATCGCTGCAGGGCTGAATTTTTTCCAAAATCAGAATATAAACTCTCCATGTCTGGAAACTGAGGGAGAAATGAAGGTTTAAGCTTCTGAAGTGAAGAAATAATCGCTTAAATTTAGATCAGTTTGATGTTATACTGTTCTCACAAAGGTCCGCACAAAAGAGAAGACCGCTGATAGCTTGTGCCGTAAGTTGTGCCATATGGTTTTGTTTTGTATCCCAAAGTAATATTTGGGCAGAAAAATTTTGGATGAAAAGAATAAATGCTTTTACCTGGAGTTTGATATCATATAACTAATAAATCAATTTCAAATATCCTGAGCTTGCTTCTCTCGGTTCCGCGTCGATTGTGTCCACAGAGCAGCAACCTGTAAATAGCCGGAAAAATCGGCTACCAACGTGTTAAAAACTTGACACATGCTTCGTATGAACAGATGTTATAAGTGTTGCTTTTGGTAAATTTTCAATCGATTTCATCAAAACATTTCACTGACTACTAGATATTATAATATATTACACTATAACAACGCCGTCAGAACTTGATATCGGAAGTAAAGGTAGTTTGTATCTGTAGAGCATATTCTACACTTTCGGCCACCGTATAAGACATTGTTTACATAAGTCTACTGAGAAACACACTGACAATCACTTATCACGTCCGACAGTTTGTCTATGAGGATCTGTTTTTGGCTCTCAATTTTACAGGGATCTTAAAATGACTACAGATGGCTCTCAACAAAACCACATTGAATTTCTGAAGTGTGTTATTGTGGTAACGTTCACAGAGGTCCTACGTATCGTAGCAGATTGGATGTGAGACTTTGACCTCTTTGTTAACTTTGTCTACCAGATCTTATCTCTCGGAATTTTCCTGGACGCATTGGATATCTTCCTCCTCATCCAGTGATATCCCGATCACACCCTGATCTTTTCGCCGCATTGCTGCTAGCCGGGAGAAAAAGCTCTGAACTTGGCTCTTTGTCAGCCACTGTTCTCTAGTGAACAAACGTGCATTTGATTCATTTTTCGCATTTCGCATGTCCACTGCAACTTGGGCGGGGTCGGCCTTTCGCCCAGTTCTTTCTCCAAGTGTAAACCGTGCCGTTAGGTATTCTTTTACCTTCTCTGAAAATCTAACGCTGCCCCTTGGTTTGCTTACGGCCCATCCTGTTCGAAAAGACGAGTGGAGCGAAGCATCCTCGGGAGAAGTGAGTGGTGTACTAGAATCTAACGAACAGCTCGAACACTCGATACCAGCGGTATCTATCGACGAGAACTTAAGGGCCCAGTCCCTTTTGATTGCATCCTACTGGCTTTAACCTGCTGACTGTATGCTTTCCAACGTCCAGGTGCAGCTCCAGCTGCGAAAAGGTTTCGAACACTTCAACACATCCAAACACAAAGCATTCAAACAATGGCGTTGTACTCTCTGTTTCCTTACTGCCCTTTGAACGACGCTTGACCACACGCTTTTCAGGAGGATCATAAAACCCTTGAGATTCTATGGTTTGAAGGGACGTTTGACCTTGGTGCTTGATATAAATTACGTCATATGGAATGTACTTCCCTTTACCGATGCCATAACATTTCCAAACTCTCAGACCGATATCTCCATATTCGAAGTTGTGGAAGCTACTAAAATGCTCAATCTCATTTATACAGAGAGTGTTCTTTGATTCGTCTACTATTCTTACTGCAGCTGTTGTTCCCTTCACTGGGTGTTTCGTCAATGCATATCCTCTGTCCAATGAAAGCTTTAACAACCTCGCTGAAGACTCGCTATAGACTGAAGCCTCTCTGGCTTCGAAAAAGTACTTGTATGCCATACTACACTTGCAGGCCTTCCAAAAAAAAATAATAAAGGGTCAGCGGGTTCACCCGCAATAATTAATGCGGACCTCTGTTATGCGCGATAGTGCAATCGTTCAGCTTTAAATTCCAAAACGCCAAACTTCGACACATAGACTTACAAGTGGAGTTCTATGACTGATTCTTGAAGAGAATGCAGCTGCAATCCAAAGTTTCAACGGGACATTAAGCGCGAAACATCGCTTTAGTTTTCGAGTTTAGTTCGCAACAACGAGTCAAAGAAGAGTATCGACAGATGCCGACCGCTGAATCTTGGAGGTATTTGCTGGAGTTATCATAAAGTCCAGTTCACCAGTTTGGGAAGCGAGGAATATCTGAAATTTCACATAAACCCATGATTTCTCCGGCTATTGATAGGTTGCTGTTCTGTGGACACAATCGACGCTTAAACGGAGAGAAGCAAGCTCAGGATATTTGAAATTGATTTATTAGTTATATGATATCAAACTCCAGGTAAAAGCATTTATTCTTCTCATCCAAAATTTTTCTGCCCAAATATTACTTTGGGATACAAAACAAAACCATATGGCACAACGTACGGCACAAGCTATCAGCGGTCTTCTCTTTTGTGCGGACCTTTGTGAGAACAGTATAACATCGAACTGATCTAAATTTAAGCGATTATTTCTTCACTTCAGAAGCCTAAAACCTTCATTTCTCCCTCAGTTTCCAGACATGGAGAGTTTATATTCTGATTTTGGAAAAAATTCAGCTCTGCAGCGATGTTAAATGGGTGATTCACCGCGAAATGTGGCCAATTTCGACATTTGTTTTGATACCACGAATAACGATGGATGCCGCCTACATTTCGAAGGCAATACCTAGCTATTTTTTGAAGTTATCATGGATTTCACCAATTTGGTTATTAGAAAAATTCTGAAGTGAGCCATGAAGCCGGGCTGCAAAGCGGGTAAGCTGTATTTATGACGAAATCTGCTCCAGTGGTTCGATTTTGGTGTAGGCGAAAAAATCGCGAATGCTCGTACATGTGCTGATTCAAACGGTCATAACTTTTGAAAAATCGAAAACGTACAGGGGTTTTTGCATATTTTTGCCTATAAAGGTCTAAAATTAACGGCTGTGTAGGATAGAATCGTCAACCAGGTCCAAAATCCCAAAACTTAGCGTCTAAATCAAGGTCATTTACGGCCATCGGCCGATGGCGATTTCTAGTGGTCAGAATATGCTAAAATTCGCCTTTTCAAATATGTTGAGAGGGCAAATTCTAACTTTTTTGGCAAACTAGAAAGGTTTTTAAGCAATCTGATATAAATTCTGTGGCTTAACTATGCGAATCAAATATTTTACAACGTTACAAAATATGCCTACTTTTCAATTTTCGAGACGTTGCGACGGTCCCTACGGACTGGGAAATAATTATGGCCCGTAATGCAGTCAGAAAATTATTTCGAATCAAACCAAATCTAATTTAGTTCTTTCCTAGGTAAAGTCTTTCTGTTAACAGAGTTTCAGGCAAAATTATTTTTGACGCAAAATTGACCGGGTGGAAATAAGAGAGACAGCCTCTTAAGTAGTGAACGTTAGCATAAGAAAGGCGTAGTTAACTGGGTTTTTTTTTTGTGTGAAAACGTATAACCGATGTCTAGTTTATTTTTCAAATTTTGTCATAGTTTTGACTAATTGGTAATAGGACTTCATGTCATCCAATTCGGTCTGTAATCATACTCAGGATTAGAAATGAGACTTTCCCTTCGTGGTCGTCCGATTTTGTTAATCACTCTTATAATTACAGACCGAAATGGACTCGACTCGGTCCCATTACTATTATTAATCTTGCTCTTTGAACGGTAAATCTTAGGTGTCGGATCTAAACCACCTGAAACACCAGCGCCTGGGTCATTTCAATAGTGCAGGGAAATTCTTGAAGCTAACCAGTAAGTGACTGATGAAAATTGAAAACATTGCAATAACATTTGATAATGTCAATTGTAGTTAGTTAGAAAATTTATGTTTGGCATTAACCCGTAGAGCGAAAGAGACTTGGTTCCAGTCGTCCTGATAACGCGCCCGTGGCATGGGAATACTTTGGTGTTGGAAAGAAGGTCTTTTTCCAGAGGTCTTTTCATGTAAAGCTCTTAATAGGAATATTTTGTTTCTTGGAAAAAATTATTCAAACAGTACTTTTCTAGTCTCCGATTGGGAGCATAAACGGTAGCTAGTAAGGCTGTCCAAGAGACGCTTTAAAATTTGAAAAAGAAGATCTTCAGAGTAAAATCTTGTGAAATTGCTAACTCGAGCTGTTTAAAGATTAGAAAATTTGTTGTTGTATCAGGGAGGCGGGAAAGAAACAAGACCTTAGACAAAGTTCAGGAATGTTTGAAAAAAAAACACAAAACAAAATTAAGAAAACAAAAAAGGGGGAAAAGGAAGTTTTTAAAGGGTCAGAAACATAAGGACAACAAAAACTGTGTCTAAATCTTTGTTTGCATGACTGGGTTAATGGCAACTTATTTTTTTCTTTTTTATATTCAATGCAACATTGTTATGGTGGCAAATTTAAAATTCTGACGCAACGTTTCAGCAACTGTTGATTTTCTAAGTAGTTTCATAGGTTATTCTAAACATCTTTCTTTTTCACACAATCAAGAGCATAATTGTTACTATATGTGTTTTCATTATTATAAAATAAACCAGGGCCGATGGAAACAAAGCTTACGAACTGGAAATTGAAGGCCAAAAGACTTAAGTGTACTGTCACATGACTGATCTTGGAGACCGTGGGGGAGGTGAATGGACCATGGTCAAAAGGATGGACGGAAATAAGGTACAACATACGGTTATTATTATCGTAAACTAAGAGCTGTGGTCTGTGGTGGTAGCAAAGTAGCCCCTGATCTTTTGCCTTCTACTACTTGGTGATAATATTCTGAAAGCATTCTAGACGGTTTATAAATTTTCTTGTGATACGGAATATTTTAACATAAGTTTTTGCTTTTCGGAAAATAATACCACGTCGTTTGTTTTGCACGAGACTTTTCTGAGAAATTATGTGGGCATACTCATCCTCTTTACTGTAGGTCAAAGTTGCTTTTGTTCTCCATACCATTTATCGGAGGGAATTCCAAATCCTTGAAGTTTATTCAACTCTCTCTTTAAAACAGAACCAATTGACTGTGTTTTGAATTTTCTAGCAAACCTTTCGCTTTGACGAAGCCTTTTAGAGTGACAAGAACACGTTCAAACCTCAAGGAGGAGAGACTGGCTTTGACTCAGAAGAGACCAAGTTAGCGACTTACTGGGACACGCCTTTCTCCAAGGTCTGTGTTGGTATGAAGGTTGGCAGTCGAATCAAGTTCGCCAAAATTGATCAAAAGGCAGACTCTCTGCACTCACTGATCGCTGATGGGTAACATCGTGCCACCTCACTGGGTCGTGATGCATGGAAGGATTTGATTGGCTCTGACGCTTCCTTACAAGTTAACTGCAACATAGAGGGGTTTGACGTTGAGGGAACCAGCCGTTGCCACTCGAGGGCAAGAATTGGTATCGCTACTAACGAGAAAAACGACTGCAGTAGTTGTGATTCCAGGATAGGACTTGGTATTGGAGGTTATCCTGACGAAAACGTTTCTTGTGGGAACGTGGTACGACACGGAGGGGGTAATGGAGACAGGACCATTCAAGCCGTGGGTTACACGATCAATTCAGGCTAAATTATTATTCTAATTTTTTTTGTGCTCGTTTGAGACTAAAGAATGGTTAACTAGAGCAGTTGTAATTATCAAACAAAAGTAAAAACGCTTTCAAGGCTAAACAAGGGTTCAAGTTATTCTGTCTGATTCGATGAGCTACCTTCGTTTCCAGGGAACATTCTTAAACGGTTTCTCGAAGCTACAGACGTGTAGGCTATCGATTGAATGCGAAGCACATCTAAAAGTGCAGGGTAAATTATTTTTCTCTCACCTGAGTGACTCGGCTAAGCCGATGTTTTTCTTCGCAAGGGGTAAAATTATTTATCTACCCCCCTCCCCCTTAGAAAAGTGGTCCAAGCCAACCATATTTATTTCGTAACATTTGGTAAAACTGGTTCAGCCAAGTCCCATGTTTAAGTGAAAATTTATTTGGATCGCTTTTGCCAACTCCATGTGTCAGAGGCGAATAATTGTCCGTAGTTGGGAAGTAAGCGACATTTGCAAGTGGAAGCCTGAGCAATACAGCAACGTTCTCATAGCTCTTAGCCATGATCGGTGTTGGAAGCTGCATCTCATGAGCGTCCCAAAACCTTCTAATCCCTGAAGACACAACGCAAAGCGAAAGGTATGTGAAAATGTTTCATCACTGACGATGATAGGAAGTGTGAGAACGAAATGAAAAATTCACTGGCAGAAATGAGTAAGTGTTTATTTCGCTCTGTGACCATCAGCACCAAAGTCTCTGTAGAATGTGATGAGCGACTGAACTCTTAAACAATTTTGATCATGGTATCAGTTTTTGAGACTGTTAAGTGTCTATCTCTCTGTACAAGCTTGGAGTGATAGAATATAACCATGTAAGACTTTATCTAAGCAATAGCAACAGAGACAGAAGATTCGAACTTCCTCAAGCGTGAAAACTTACCATCAAAAAGCAAAATTGGGGATTAAAAACAAAGCGCACTTCATTTCTAGCTCTGATAATTGCAGGTCTAAAAAATAACGAGGAGCTAAATTCACATATCAAGGCGCGCAAAATTGCTCCAGCATCAGGTAACCGCTGCTGCAATTTAAGAATAATGCATTGCTTGCCAATTCAAATGAGGTTCATGCGAAATAACTATGTCGGCTTCACGAACCAAACCTTATCCTTATCTTAGACACAGAGTAAATTTCTCTCTTTTGAGTACTAACGAGAGGTTGTTGTGAAAAGAACTGTGCTTGTTTCTTACAAATATAAATCAACCAGCACGAAGAAGACAAGAATCGAAATCAACCCTGCTGTAACTCTCATGAGTGACCAACACAGAAATTCTCCCTATAATATCAATACAATATCAAGCAGACTATGAGAATTTTAAAAAATTGGGATTACTGGTTGATCCAATACTAAATACTCCAAACTAGTATCATAACACTTGTGTCAGGGTAGACTGTAAGGGGAATAATTGATGAGATATTAGAAGTGAAAGGCGTGTTAGGGTAAAGTTGTCACTATCAATACTACTGACCCTTAAAACTTAAACAGAAGAATTTTTTGAGAGTGATTTTAGTTGCAACATTGTCGGAAACGTAAAACTGGACTAATTTTTGTATTTTATTCAAAGGTTGATCTAGTCCAAATACTGATAACATGAAGAAGAAAAAGATAAAAAATTTTTCAGATTAATTATGACTTAGGGATATACAATTCCTGTTTCTTTAAATTTGTTGGCTCCCAAATTGATCTCAATACGTAGTAAGGACTTAAAGCATTTAGCATACATCACATAGAAAACATTTTCGTGTTTTCAGCCGCGCGATGGTCTGACAAATTAGTTTAACTGATAAAACTCCGCATTCCGCATTCCGCATTCCGATGGTGTTTTCATATTAAATACTTAATTAAGAATACATTACGTGATCGCGGTTTGTTTCTGAAGGATCGCTCTTAAGTTATCAAGTGATGAGTGTTTCAAAGAGAAAAAAGAAAGTGTCTTGTATTGAACTAGCGGGAAGAAAGCACTTATATGATTTTAACCCACATATAATTACTAAACAACGATTGGGCACGGTTGAATAAGTATGGGAGATACCGACAATTTTCCATTTTCTACGATAACGGAGATCAATAATTCTCTTAATACTTGATCTTCACTGCGTACAAGTCTTTTCCTTAAATTCACAGTCGAGAGGTGAGCGCGCTTTCTAGAAGAAGTAAAGGCTAAGGCGGTTGGCTCCATTTTCGCTTCAGTGACTTGTTCAGTCGATTTCCCGTCGTATGTCCAAACAGCAGTTGTAGAAAGTTGCCGTTTCTTGCTTTACAACTTTCATCTTTTTTGGCCAATTCTTGTCGATTCGCATTTAATAGCTGGCAGAGCAAAAAGGCAATTTAGAATAGGTGAAATACCATTTACACAATAATATTTATGGGCGATTATTTGCAAGTCATGTTGTGGGCACTTGATTATTGAAAGAGCAGAAAACGGACATCGAATGTAACAATGATATCTGACTGAATAGAAAACCCTTAAGTAGTCACTGAATTACAGCTCGTTATCTTTATAAAATTAAACAGCTTTCACATCTATAAATGACAATTACCTTTAATCAGAAAAGCTAGATTCGTGGTAAATCGGATAACTCATTCTGGAGTCCAATATTTTTTTATACAAATTTTTAAACTGGGCATTGGTATCGAATGATCTGAAGCAACTAGTGTAGCTTTCACGCCAAAATACACAAACAAGAAAACAAACAAAACAACAAACGAAACAACACAAAACCAACAAAAACAACCATATTGAAACGTCAAGTGGGTCATCAGAGACGGCCATTTAAAGCTGGCATCGCCTTTGACGATGTGCGATGCTCAAATGAGATATTTCTCCAAGAAAGGGAAATTTAAAGAGGATGCCAAGCCATGAGAACAGTTTAATCAAATCAGATGATCAATATTTAAATTCGTCAGAAGGAAAAATAATCTTCATGATGCAAAGATTAGAAAGGGAAATCATTCGTGGTGGTCTAAAACTGTTAATAACTACCGACTTTTGTACGACAAGGGGTGCTGTTATTTTCCTCTTTCCCGCCCCCATTGTTTTAGTACGTCAACGTGTAAGTGACGTCAATTGAGTTATCCTGTGTGTTTTCCAACTCATGCAGATCATCGAAAGCATCCACTCAAGAAGTGGTATAATCTGTATCGCATACCTCACACTCACACGAAAGGATAAAAAAATCACTGTTCTCTAACAATGGTCAGATTTTGGTCTTTCACTTTGATCTCGCGTTTAATTCCAAGTCTTCCATTGTTAAACCAAAATTGAAGTTTTTATAGTTTAAGTGTAATTTTGTTTTACAGATTATGCCGGCTTTTGGTTTTCCAAATTTGTATCAACGAGAGTGAAAGTGGAACACGCAAGGAAGACAAAAGAGCACTCATCAGCTAACAAACTTTACATAAACAGAACGACATGGAAAGGGACCAGAAATCATTCTGGAGAATTTTAAGACCCTAAAGAGGTGCTGAATAGTAGAGTGCAAGGAAATATGCATTGATAAACAAAGAACATAAGAACACAATTATCAACTACTAGACGTTTCCGGAAAGAGCAACGAAGAAAGAAGCCCGAAAATATCACAAAGTATTTTTGGATCCTAAACAAAACAGAGCACCAAAGCAAGCTTGACAATCACATTTTTGAGATGATCTACCTTTCAGAATCCTGAAGCAAAAATTAATAATTTTCAAGCGTCATTCAGCACAAGAAAAATAGACAGCAAAAAGAGGGGGGAAATAACTCAAGGCCGAACAGGCAGGTTTAAATAAAAATTTGCCCAAAATTGCTCCTAAAATAACGCAGAGGCGCACCATCTACACTCTCACGGTCCCCTCCGAAATATATATCACAACAGCAGGTATTTGCATACAACGGAGTAGTTCCTTGCGGTAACTAAACCCCCAAGGCTCAAAGGTGCATGGAAGGTAGCTTAAATAACCTTTAAATTGTCGTTCCTTTTTCTGCGTGAATGTTTATTTCCACGCAGTCTTTGTTTTTCTTTTGTCTTATTTGTTTTGTTTTTTTTTCCTTGTTTTTTTTTTTTTGGTTTTTTTTTTTTTTTAATTTTAATCGCATTAATAGATGGATTGGGACGAAAACAAAGAGACGATCGAAGCAGAAAGAATTAAACACCATCTCTGTAAAAGCTAGTTGTAGTTTTGAATTCAAAGCTTTTGTATCTTCCTATCCATAATTGGGTAAATGCGGAATAATCAAACAATAGGGAAGTTAATTACGTCAGATATTGCACGGTTTTTGTTCGAAATACACACGCAAATTTTCCGTGTAAATAACCAATTTATCACTGATTGGTTGATTTCGACAACTGAATTGCCTTACGCCCCTAATGAATGATATTGGTTCAAAAGCAACTTTTTCCTTGTTGGTGTGTGATAAATGCGGAGAAAAGCTATCGTAGTATTCTAGTTCAATTCTGTAGTGACATCAGTTTGTTTGATCGTGATTTAGTAATCGTCGGCGCCTAACAGGTCAGTATAATTGCACCCAAATCATTCATGTACCGTTGACCTTCCATAGTAATCTTATCATTAATTTTTTTCCCAAGTTTACAAACTCTTAGACTAATGATAATCATTTTGGTAAATCGATATATCTTTTTTTGCTACTTACTTATTTTCTGAATAGTTAAGCTCTCCTGAACGTGGGTTTGGTAACAAAATTTAAGTTATCATTTTGCACAGAGTAATTTTTTTAGGAACGGCTAATTCCACGGATTTCAGCCGTTGTGAATACTACGTTGTTAATTGCGGTTACGTTGTTAATTGTAGTAAAACCGCATTTCCAAAATTTTCTAGATTCAGCCTAACGTTTCATTTTAAAAATGGCACTTTTGATCATTGTCAAGAAGGATATTTACTTCAAATAAACCTCTTATATCGAAATTTATGAATGCTTATTCAAGAAGTAAAAAAAAACACTCGACTCCATCTATTGTTTTCCCTTACACTTCTTTCGTGCTCTGGCCGCTTCCTGTGTGCTTTACAACAGAGCAGGGCACAGTCTTTCACACATCTTTAAAAATGATGATCGCGTTGTCGGTTTACGTGTGGTAAAGCCTTAGAGTGAAAGAATCGATATCCACGTATTTCCATGAACAGAGATTAACCAGAAGAAACAAAATTCCTCAAGCGTGAACTCTTACAATCATGAGCGAAAACAAAACACGCCTCAATGCCTGCACTAATTAAAAGTTAGGAAATAATGAGCACGTGCCAAAATGTTCCGTAATCCTTGGACGTGACTGCGTGACCACAAATATCAGAATAGCAGAGGAACGTACGTTGCTTCAGTTGATGGTGACTCTGTGTCTTCCCACAAGCAATTTAATTTCGGTTTAACTTTTAACTTAACGTTGAACCACAATGAATATCTAGTTAATCCTTTTTTAAAAAAAACATCTTCTGAGTTCTTTCTGGATTTCTGGAGCTAACGCTGCGCCATTATTCTTACAGAAATTAATCTGATGATATATATTCGTGTTATCTATATGACAAAATGACTCCGTAGGAAGACAAATTCTGGTGAATAGAAATTACACTTTTCACCCTTTCACGTCCAGAGCCAATTGAGCCTGGATCATGAAATGCTATTTAAGCTTTCCAATTTATTGAACAAATGTTGTGATGTAAATATTCAAATAAAATCGCCTTCACAATATTTTAGGGGTTATGGAATTTTCTTGAATTTTGACCCTCTACGAGGTATTTTGATTGATATGATATTAATTTGATTTCTCTTCATTAAGTGCACAGATTCTAGTGCCTCCATAATGAAGGTTTGGTTAGTCGCAGCTGTGATATCTTCCATAGCTGGGTCTCTTGTGGCTGTTAAAGATCAATGCGAACAGGACAGCTCGTCAAGTTGTTGTTCAGGAGGCGACTTTAGTCCAGTCAATCCTTTCAGCACGCTGGGTAAAAAGGTGGATGAGTTGCTGGATTTGATACGAGCACAAGTTCTTCAATGTGGTGGAGGTAAATGAGATTCTGGCCCCTTCTTAGTGCAGAAGGCACAGGACGCGTCACAATAGAACACAGCCTACTTACATAAAATATGCAACACAAGTTTATTGTGTCATGCGTTTAGCTATTCATGTGTGACATTACATTATAAAATGCCACGCCAGCTAATTTACAGGTACTCCACATGAATAAAAATTAAATTTAGAAGTAAATACTTTAACATAAGAATAAAAATGTTGAAATTTTGAAAAAGATGAAGTCAGGATCGTAAAATACAATGTAAAGTTATTTCATGTTATGCTAAGAAGTAAAAACGATAATCGTATATACTAAAATAATATAACAGTAATAAAAACGTTAGGTTAAAAAGCCCAAAAGATCGATGTTTTTATACTGTACTGAAGGCCTTGGAAGTTCCAACGGTTCTGTGCGACTCTAGTAGCACATTCCACCGCTTTGGCGCTACGTAACGCCACGATTTCAGTCCGTAAGTTGTGGCGTTGCAGCTTTAGAATGTTGGTTCTCCTCACATCGTATTTAAAATCTAATAACTTTTTTTTATGCTTTTAAAAATGATCGTAATAAATATCTCTAAAAACCGTACACGTTACTTTTGCGAATCTTTGATTAGTCAATGCCAGTATGCCTATCTTTTTGAGTTGTTCCTGATAGTGCATTTTTTTTCGTTAGAAACAAATCGGGGGGTCGGAGAGCACGTTCGTTAAGTGAAAAAAGAGCCGGTTTTTGTACTGGTAGTTTTACTGCAGAAGCGCCAGGTCTTAGAACAATAGTTGTGATGGAGAAGGATGAAAGCAAAATAGATGTTTTTTCTTGATTCGAAGGGAATTTTTTTTTCATAGGCAACAGCAACTTGCTGAGAGACTTCTGGCTACTAACCTTTTGTTTCCATTGTTTTTCTCGTTTTTTGTCTTTCTTGTTCTCTGTTGTTTTACCTCATCCGTATCTTCCACACTAAGTGAGAGCCCTTTTTCCATAATTAGAACTATTTGACACATGGTAGCCTGGTGCGCTAGGTCGAAAGATCTGAGTTCGAAGCCTGGCCGGGTGTTGTGTTGTGTTTTTAAGCACAAAACTTAATTCCCACAATGTCTCTCTTCATCTTGGACTCTTAAAGAAAAACTAGGAGTTAGTCTCTGTCGCCAAGAGAGCCACTTGGTTGGAGTGAAATCTTAAACAAAATTTTTTATACAGATGACTGTGTAAGACTATCGTGCGACTGAGGGACATTACAAATTTGTCTCCATTTAAGATATGTTTTCTGCTCGCCAAAAACTCTTAGAGGAACTTATGAGCAGGAGAGATTAATCATAGATTGAAATAAGCGGCCAACCCGCTTGAAGCCATGAGATAGTTCATAGTTTTTTTTTCTTTTTGATACCATATTCCAGGTCGTGCACTAGAGACTACGCCCAAGTCGTGCAAGGAAGTTGTGGACAATGGAAGGTTAGTATATGATGAAGCTGAATTCAGATCAAGACCACGTAAAATAATTAATTGTTGTAATACGGAACACCTCTATAAGACACGGTGAGTTGAGGTTTGAGGCGGAGCTTCGTATCAAAACTGACTCTTGCTCAGTCAGACTACAAACAGTAACTAATCTTTCCCAGCGTAATCCGTCACGTAGTTAATATAAATCGACCAGAAATTAATATCTTTGCACCACATGAATCCTCGGAAGCGAGACGCGCGGAAGGAGAAACTGGTGCTGAGTATTGAAGACTACTCGAAGTCTAGTCTCTAGTCGTCAACATAACGCGCGCGGCATGAGTGTGCTAAGAGGAAAATGAGCCACCAAAAACTGGAAACATAATGAGTCGGCTGGGATCGAACTTAAAACACTCAGTTACAAGAAAGAACAATCCATACAGTACTTCTCTAACCTTCATTAGGAGACATTTTATGTGGACACCGGGAAACTCGTTTAATCGTAACTAAGTTTATTAGGACAAGGGCCACAAAGCTCGACCGCCCACTAGATTTTGAGTCTAACGGAGGATATTCCAATAGCAGATTACAATACTAGTTAACTTGGATCTAGTATAGGTATCTGGAAATAAGTATGTGGGGAGAAAATATTCCGGAGACCTCTCCTTTAACACATTCCCTAAAATATTTCTATGACCCTCAATTACAACTACCCTCATTATCACTATTTTCATAACACTTACTATTATAAATTATTATTACTGTAAGTATACCTTTTGTTATTACCATTGATATTGCTAGTCTCATGAATACTGTTTTCCAATCAGATCCGATGGAAACAAAGCCTACACACTGGATGTTGGAGGCAAAAAGATGCCCGTTTTCTGTCAGGTGACTCCACTTGAAGGCTGCGGAGGAGGTGGATGGACGATGGTCATGAAAATAGACGGAACAAAGGTATCAGTTACAATAGCAACGATCACGAAATAAAAACTGTGGTCTTCATCAAAGGACTCAGGGAAAAAAGAGAGCATTCTATTCTATCTAGTACCCAGGACAGTTTACTTCATCTTTTAGTGCATCCCATACAGTTTAATAAGACTTTTCGCGCGCGCTGATTGGCTGATTTGGAAGTGATTAGCAAGTGTCATTCACTTCCGAGCAGTCAAAGAAACAAAATTGCGCGTCCACAATTCAGTTTCCGACCTTTTTTTTTTTTTTTTTTTTTTTTAGAATTGTTTTACAATTTGAATTTCCTATGTTGAAATCAAATTTGACGGCTGCGGAGAAAAAAAGTTTCTTGCTAAAAGACACTTTTCAGGGATTAAAAGTAAAAACTGGGAGAGGGAAGAAAAATCACAGTAGGTCGTGGATCATGTGTTGGGAAGGTTTTAACACATCTACGGGTACATCAGTACATCGATTGATTGATTGATTGATTGATTGATTGATTTATTAATTACTTCATTCGTGCATCAATTGATTCTCCTTTTCACTGATTCGTTTATTCGATTCACCGAGTCATTCATTAATCCACCCATCTATCTGTCCAGTTATTTATCAAGTGATGATATTTTTCTGTTTTTTACCCTTGATTTATTTATTCATTCATTCATCAGTATTTTTTTTTTAAACGTCATGTTAAAAAATTGATTTTTTAGAAACACTTCACTTATGATTCTGCCCTGTGGACCGACCTGATAACGTTTAACACTCATGGCGGGGAGACTGGGTTTGACGCACACGAAACAAAGTTATCGACCTACTGGAAAACACCCTTCTCTAAGATCTGTGTTGGTATGAAGGTTGGAAATGATCCAGTCAGATTCCAAGTCATCGACCAACAAGCCACCTCTCTCCATTCACTGATCGCTGATGGCGAATATCGGGCCACCTCACTGGGACGAGACGCGTGGAAGGATCTGATTGGCCCCCACGCCTCCTTACAGCATAACTGTAACAGAGAAGGGTTCAATGCTAAAGCTGACCGAGATGACCATTCAAAGGCAAGAATTGGTATCACTAGTAATAACGAGAATGATTGCAACACTAATGATTCCAGGATTGGATTTGGTACTGCAGGGTATCCTGACGAGAACCAGTCGTGTGGGAACGTAGCGCGACATAGTGGTGACAATGGAGACAAGACCACCCCAGCCATGGGATACATCTTGGTTCAGTAAGATGTTCACAACCGCAAGCAAATGATCCATTTTTGTTTTGTTTTGTTTTGTCTCAATAGAAATTCAGGTGATACTGAGCGAGATTGCGATTGGCGATTTCATTTTTGCTGATAAAATTTTGACAGTTGTTGTTTAATCAAAATAAAGATCTTAAATTAAACAAAGTAAACGCTTGGTTTTATTTAACTATGATATTCAGCTCTTTGAATAATAGTAACGACATAATTTGCATTTTCCTAAAGCATATCAAACTCATGGGGTACAAATAGTCTTAACATGAATGTAGTGACCACGCCCACTTCAACACCCCACTCAAATCGAGTGTAATTTTTGAATGTTTTACCATCGTGCGGATTCTCTACGGAAAAAGCACTCAATGTACCTCTGAAATATTAAACTATAATATTGTGGCTTTCTATTTCGCTAATTTTCTAACTTGAAGATAAAGTTTTTCCCTCGTCATTTTTACCTTTTCTCCGAGCGGTTGCGTGAAATTAACAAGGCGTTTTTGATCAAAACACGACCGAGCGAAGGGTCTCGGGCGATATCTCTTTTACGCAGGCGCAAATTTAAAATGTACCGCCAGAATCAAAAAGAGGAACAAATTTCCTTTGTTTTGATATGTAAAGTGTCGAACAAAAAGCAGATTTACCTTCGTCAAATGGCGTTTCAAAACAGCTGTATCTTCCTCCTTTTAATATTTCCTGTTTTGTAAGCGTGAAAGCAGTAGGAGAGGGATCGGGAAACTCAGAAAGCGCTTCGGGAATTAATCTGCCATCGTTTACTTACAAGATAAACAAGTAAGATTTGTGAAGTTCGTTGAAGTATGAAGTCTAAATAATTGCCTTTTTAAAGCTTGTTTGCTGGATTTTTCGTAAACTTCCCTGATTAATTTTTCGTTTCAGCTTACTAGTCTATACTATTTCAAAGCAATGTCAAGACGAAGACGGAGAACCATGAGTCGGTCCTTTAAACAATCGTAAACAAAGTGTTTGAGCAATCAGGTATACGAGGTGTAATAATCAATAGCCGCATATCAGAAGTCTTCAGGAAGAAAGTATTCTGTCTTCAGAAAGCTGTCAAGAAAGCTAATAATCGTGGCGGAAGGCAATTAAACGGGCCCTCGGTATCGATTTAATATCATATCGATCTCAATATCATACAGTTTTGTATCTTTCTTCCGTGGATTCGCCTCTCTAACGAGGGTGTATGTTGAGAATTCATTGCAAAATCGCTTTGTTTTTTTAATTTCCCTCTTTGACCTGTCCGCCATTTTGAAAATTCGCAACGGAGAGCATGCGCATTACGTGGGGTTAGTGGTTGCGTACACCTGGAACCGAGAAAAACAAATGTTCGTCGCACTGGGGAAAGAGTTTGATATGTTCATAAGAACCTGGAAAACTGAAAACTTCTGATCCATAATTAAGCAAAGAGCACCAGTGGACCGCAATTTTACCAATTGCAGATTTTTATAATGAGAGCCTGAAAAATTCCAGCCTGAACGCGATTCGAGCCCGTCCCCGCCTAGATAATATGGGCCGGTCATTTACTCGAGGTCTGACTCCAATCACTGTTTTACTCAATCAGTAGTCCTCAGGTTTTCTCTATAAGAGAGTTAATTTAACTTATTAAAATGATTGTTCTTCCATTGCTAACTTTTCGCCTTCCGCACACTGTTGAAGCTCTCAGCTAAAAGGTCCAGCTTCACCTAACTAGTAGCGAGAGGAACTGATTTGTTCATGCTCCTTCGATCAAACGCCCTAGAAAGCGCCTGCCTGGTAAGCTGCCAACAATACGCAAATTATATTACATATTTTAGCAAAATGTAACCGTAGGAGTCAGTTTTTAGCAAAATTAAGCGTCTGTCCCTCACCATTTCCTTTTGAGTTAAAGCTATTATAAAAATGCGGCATTGCACCTTTTCGTGTAGGATTCTTAACTGACTGAGCCTTGCCAATTTCGAGAACCAAAAATTAATCTTTTATGGGACAAGAACGGGTAAAGAAAGGATTAACACAGATCTAAGATATAGATTTTAATAAACTTAGGCTAAATGAAAAATAAATAATTTTTTAGGTGTATCATTACTTTGAAAGTACCCACAGCATCACAAATATTTATCTATAGCTGGAGTTTTGAGAATTAGGCTGACCACAGAGTTGGGTTTTAATCATCCTCACGGCGGTCAAATCGAAATGAAATGCAGCGAGAAAAGAACAAACAATCAACTCCTCTTGCAAATAATTCCATGCATGTCCGGCAACTGCAATAGCGAAAAAAAAAAACATCGTTAGCCTACTGGTAAATGCCTTTGGCCGACCAAAGACTGATAAAATAGATCAATAGGTGAAGCGAGAAGTTTTATTTTACCACTCTAGAGATAATATTGGAAGTCATGAAACATGACCAACCAAATATTCCCTTCGCGGGAAAAGTTTGACTGCACATGGCGTCCATGACAACGGGAATCGAAGTGTCCAATCAGCATTCAGAACAGAACTATCCAGGCTTCGCTTCCCATACTTCGTCGAGCGTGAATGCAAGATGGTGTACAGTTCAGCCTACAGACGGGCCTATAGAAAACCTCTGTGGGATGATTATGGTAAGGAAGAATTTATTAGTAAGTTGCAGTATAGGTCAGATCGAAGGTCAATAGAACATCGTCATCAGCCTTGGAGGTGGGACAGCGAAAGTGAAGAAGAAGATATTGAAGAGATTCCGGCACACGATGGCAGTTATGATGGGGGACGCCGTCAGTTTCATCCAGACGAGAAAAAAGCTGATAAAAAACCGCCAAAGAACGCATGGGAAGAAGAGAAAGATTTCAAAGAGAACGATCATGCTGAAAGAGCCTTACCTTTGCCTGAAAGACTTAAGTTTGACGAAGCAGAGAAAGAAGAAAAACCAAAACATACGCGTTCTGCGGAGGACGCGAGACTAAACGAACGTGAGTCTCGCGGTGGCAGAGATCACAGGCGTAAACATCACAGATCGTCGGGAGATGAAAAGAAACAGCGATCACACTCGAATTCACCGGAAAAGGATCCAATCTCTAGGGATAGAAGAAAGAAAGCGCCCTTTCTCCCTTATGGAATGGCTAACGAAGGACCTGTAGACATGTGGAAAACTCATAATGTGCTGGCTTCACAGCCCGAGGCGAGTAAACAAATAAAGATTTAAGTTAATTTTAAAAACAATGTTGTCGGTGGAATATTGTCGGGAGGTTATCATAGCAGTAACCTTTAGAGCATATAGTTTGACCTATTATGAGGCAAAATTGTTGGCAAATGAATCTTATGCGGAGATGTACGTCTTCAAATCCTCCAGTGAGAGTTTGTTTCTTTTTGTTAATTAAGGAACTAATTTTTGGAGTGCAATGAATGTTAAATAATTTATTTAAGTGCTAATGGCGGAAAAAAAGCTTCTTGTCGTACTTAACACTTTTGCTTCCAAGATCTAATGATCAAGTCTCTGTACTGTCTGTTCATTTTAGCTTTAAACATTTGGCATTAACCTAAGAAATCACCCATCAGTTGATCTAATTCCATCTTCTCCTCACCTTTTTTACCAAAAATGTATTAAAGTTCTATGGAGGAATTCTTTCACCCACTCATTATTAGGCCATGAGAATGAAAGAAATGATCACCAACCAAAGAAGCTCTTGAATTTTAAACAAATTCTCCTTTTTAGCACCTTCGGAAATGAGTACAGAATAGTACAAAGAATATGCCTATTGATCTTAACGGGTAAAGTAAAGATAATCAAGTAAAGTATTAATGGCCATGTTTATTATTACTAATAATTTGTTTACTGGGTGGTTAAATAAGTTTTGAAACTCTCCCTTCAGGTGTATCCTGCTGCTCTTCGTGCACAGAAAAGAAGACAACAAGAGATTAAAAAGAAAGCTCAACTGCGAGAAGAAGCAGTAAAAAAGAAGGAAACACCAGCACATTTTGATGTGGATGTTGCATTTCCAAAAACCTGGTGGATGACAGAGTATCAGAGAAACTTTTGTAAAGAGGAAGATGTCAAGAGACACTTTTTGAGATAACATGTACTTTACATTAAATGACCAAGTGCTTGACTTATGAGTACATGCCAACCATCACAGTCAAAAGTGTTTGTTCTTAATTTTAGAGAGTGGTAATTATCACAGCCATGTTGTACTACTTGTTCTCAAACTCATGAGTAATTCATGCTGAGAAAACAAAGGAAATTACAACTGTGAAGGAGGTTTGGATATGTGATCTTAATTATCATAAAATTTGGTGAACTTTTGCTTTGATTTTCTTCAAGAATTATTAATGGTTTGAGAAGCTATATCAAACATTTGAAAGTGGTTTCATCCCATATCCAAACACCTTGAAGTTGGTTAAAAAAAACTCGGCACCTCGTTTTTTCAACCACTTCTTGGTGTTTAGATATTGAATGAAACACTCTTCCTCATGTTTGATATATTACATCAAGCAAACTCAAGTACAAAGTTCATATACTACAAAATATGATTCATTGATTTGAACATTATTTTAGTGTAGAGTTTTTTAGTCAAATTTGTGCTTCAGTAGGGTGATCATTTTTTAACTAGATTAAAGCATAAAATACTGTGATGTAATCTCATGTGAATTGTGTTCAAATGTCTGTTACTCCTGTTGTACTGCATTGAGTATTCCTTCCTGCTAATCTTCATGGAAAGTTTTGACAGGAGCATTTTTTACAACTGAGCTTCCATTTACAAATCTCACTGGTAAGGTAAGCTGGGATCTTCTCATAAGTTCTGTGAGTAGTTCCCTCTCTATTACCTCAGGCCTCTAATGGAAACTGTGTTTTTACCAAGTAGAGAGCATTTCTGAATCAGCAAAATCCCATGGCTGTGCATGAGGCAAAATACAGTAAGATCAATTAAAAGATTGCCCATACCATACCTCAGAAACTAACACAGTGTCCTCCTCCCCATTTTTTGTAGTAAAGTATATTGCCTCTTTACATGTAACATTAGTGTGTGAGGTTTCAAGGGAAAGGTCGTCTGATTTTAGCAAATCACTTTCACCTTAACCCTTAATTGACCAAAAAGTGACAAGCATCTAAGTTACCTTCCAACATCACCCATGAATTAAAGTTTGGAAGATATCACCATCACCTAAAGTAGCTCTTGATTGTGAAACAAATTCTCCTAGTCACTCCCATTGGAAATCTACAAAACAGTATAGAGAAAATACATCCTGATGTTAGGGTGTAAAGCTAAGGGTGAAGTCCACTTGCACAGGTCAGTACACATGCCTTAACAAGTTATCAGGACAAACTTTTCTTCATGTAGTAGATTTGGAAATTTGTGAAATCTACACTACAGTACATCCTTACTGACAAGAAATTCATATTTTTTTTGGTGCTTAATTATTTAAACTGAAAATAATAATAAGCAAAGTTGTGTTGCATACATACCACGGATCAATATCAGTATCTGGGCAACTGTCCACCTACCCCTCCCCTAACCCAACAACAGTCAATTTATAACAACTAAGGGTTAATGTTGGGTTATGGGAGGGGTAGGTGGGCAGTTGCCCAGGTACTGATATTGATCCCATACCAGTACCAAAATAATTACAGGTGGCAAGGTTATTCTCTATTACTGATTCTAAATGATTACTTTTGTGCTGGTTGTATTTAGAGCACCTGTGTGTTTGCAATATTAAAAATGCATGTCCGCCCCATTTCACATTTGCAGCTACACCAAAAGAAAGAAAAAAAAATCAGACCAAAAGTTCATCCACTCCTATACCACACATTTTATAACTGTTGCAACAGTGGCAAAATGTCAAGCATGTTCTGGGGTGGAAAACTTTTCTACCAAAATTGTTGGGAGTTTTTCTTTTCTCATGCATTTCATCTTTATTTCCACTATTTTATAAGATCTGTGGTCTTTGAAATTGCCCCATGTGATTCAATGAGCTTAATAACAGTTTTAGCCACTATCAAAATAATTTTAGAAAGTGACTCAATTTTTCTTCTCTGCTCAATCAGTCTTAATTAAAGTAACAGTTAACAATTGAACCTCACAAAGTGTGTCTTCAGCCCACAAAGAAAAAAAGAAAGAAAAAGAACACAGGCTAAAATATCTAAAAAACCAATATTAAATATATGCAGCAATAACTACTGCAGCAAGGCCAAATTTAGACAAGCAAAGAATTTGACCCAAGTTCACATTAACTAAGGTACATCCCTATCAGGCAATTTCTTTCCACACAGTTTTAAACCCTTTCACTCCCAGTAATGACCAAGACAGAATTTCTCCTAACAATATCAATACAATCTCAAAGACAAGTGATGAGAATATAGAAAAATATCAGTTAGTAAATTATAACTGACTCAATACCAAATTCTCCACACTAAAATTATAAGCAATGTATGACAGACAGTAAGGAGAATTACTCAAGAGATCATGGGGGTATAAGGGTTAAAACAGTAAAGTGACTACACAGGCCAAAATGTGCTTATAAATCACAAGTGGTAATTGAATAGATTCCATGTCGTGGATGAGAACACCCAAACAGTGTAGTGTGACATTTCCATTTTAAAAATGAAGACTGAAACTGCATAACAGTTTTTGAAAAAAAGACTAACTACAGTAACTTATAATATCAGAATCAGGTAAAGACATCTTTGGGTTGTTATCAATGAGCACTCTCTGAGTGCCTATTTAAGCTAACAATTTAACAATATGGAAATTTAATTCAATTTCCAGACATCAGTAACAAACTCATCCTTGACAAGTTCCTCAAAGGACAATTTTACAGTGCATGTACCAAAGCCACTACTACTAACTTAAGACAATCACAGGACGAAAAGGCTATTTCACAGGTGTTTTATAAAAACTTAGCCCCTGAGGGTAACTAGCATCTAGTTTCTCCTAAAAGCAGCATTCCTGAATCAAACATCAAGGTAAAAAGACTAGAGGCTGGCTTTCACTTAGAAGGAGTAAGTGTCATAATCAGAATTACAGAGCATTACAATCAAGAGGAAATCAAACTGACTGGATCGGTTTTGAATTTGCTGCTACTTGAACTGGCCTTAAAGGAAATAATTGCCAACAAAACAAGCTTCTGACTGCTGAAAAAATTATCTTTGTCAGTTTCACAAGAAACAACTAGAGAACTGTATGAAGAATAAGCATACTGATGTTGGAGAGTAAAGCATTTGTATGCAACAATTCAAACTCGGCATGCACTTTAAAAATGCTAGTTACTAGGGGCAATTTAGTAACTGTGCCTTTCTTTAACGTTTTTTTTTTGGTCAGCCATTGTCAGGTAATAACTGATACCAGTGTATTCTTCCATACAAACTCTGACAACCCTACAGGCATGCAAGAGTATATTATTCATTTGAAAGACATAGGATCACATAACACTGAAACATCAACAGGAAAACAGAAAATATGTCAATTGTACAGTTGAACCTTGCTTAGCCAAACCTCCTTTATCCAGACCTCGATAATCTGGATTTCATTTTTCAGGACTCATCTCTCTGGTTCCATTTTTTGTGAATATTCATACCTAACATGTGAGATCTGTCACAACTTTTTCACATCAAACAAAGCAAATGTAATGCTATTCTATTAATGGAGCTCCATGGAATGATAAAATTAGCAACATACACACAAAAGCAGCTTAAAACAAACTGATTTACATCATCATTTTACATCATATGAGGTCGATGGTTAACTTTACTGTCTTTTTAAAATATTTTTGGAAAATTCAAAAGGTGACGCACAGTGATTTATATGATACACACTCAGTTACAGTCTTGGCTCCTTAAAATTCATATTTTACATTATCTGAACTTTTGATTATCCAAACTTTTCAGCCAAATCCTCACGACTCTGGATAATCAAGGTTTGCCTGTACTACTTTGCAGTGATTGGTTATATTTGAAAATGTTGCAACCTTTTCTTTTTCCATCCAACCCTCTGATTTGCCTTCACTGCCTTGGTGGCAATGTGTTAATCAGTAAATGTAGAAGATCTGTAATTCTAAGTCTAAGACTGCAAGACTCATTGGCAGCTAAGCTGTACACATACTTATTACAAAATGTTAACAAGGAATCAGTAATCTATCTTTACTTAAGAGCAAAGGAGTATTCAATAATATCTTGTAGGTTTATGTGTTGTATTCACCATGCAGGATTATTTATCAAACTTTTAAGGAGATGATTATGCACCCACTGCAATTACAAGTCTATCATACATCACTTTTTTTAAACCACAAAAGTCTTGTATTCAACTAACTATGCAGACTTAACAAGGTTTCTTTACTACTGTAGTAAGATTGGAATGAGATTGAGGTTAGCATGCACATTTCTGCCGTTCTTCCTGTCTCCCAGGCCGTATTGATCTTCGGAGTGATGGATCACCATACTGAATTCCTGAACCCATCCTGTCTGGGTCCAATTCACCTGTAGAACACAGCAAAGAAAAATTGTGTTCAGTTATTGACATTTCATGTACTAGTTGAAGACACGATTACCGGTAAGTGATAGAGTTTTCAAAAAACATTGTTGCATTATACACAATCACTTAAGCTAAACAAAATATTGTGGTTGTACCATCCATCAATGCAGTATTCATAATGATAAACTACTTAGAAGACTACAAGTTTAGTAGACAGGTAACATTCAGGTGAAGTCAGGAATGTCTTTGACAGAGTGTTAATAGGAGACTTGAGACCCAGGCAGGTGGTATACCACTCCACAACAATCCCTAGAGAAAGGAGTTACCCTAAGCAACTGGGTGGTCCTCAGTGCTGACACCTAACCACTGTAGAGGTATGTAAGTCACCTACCAGTTTCAATTTTACTGAGGATGGTTCTTGAGCACTTTAAAAAGGCCTCTTCAACATTCTCTCCTGTAAGAGCACTTGTCTCTAGGAACATCAACTCTGCATAGAGAAAAAAAAAAGCAGACAGTCAAAAAACAAAATTTTCTGGTAACCATTTGTCTAACAATGTGAATAATCCATTTCTTTTGAGCCTTATTCCTTTTCCTCCATGTATTTACTGACCATTCTCTTGTGCAAATCTGCTAGCTTCCAGAAATGTGACTTCTCTGTCGCTATCCAGATCTTTCTTGTTACCGATGAGGATTATGACAATGTTTGGACTGGCAAGGGTTCTGGCATCTGTCAACCAGTTTGTCAGAGAGTTGTACGTTTCACGGCTGCAATCACAAGCAAAAAAAAGATACCATATGCAAAGGTAATTGTTTCTGCCAACAATTGCCTTGAAAAGAATAATATATCATTATTTTTTAATGAAAAATAACTGCAGCCATAACTTCCAGCCTAATGGGTTTACCAGAGTTAGAGGAATTTTTAAAACCTGACAAATTAAAAGATAATAGATCTCCGAATATCTTTCATAATTTTTTTTATTTTTATTTTTTTATTTTTGCAGTAACATTTCTAGCATAGATCATCAATCACTGTTTTTTTTTAGTTAAAGCTTTTTCTTACAGAAGGCCACAATGTCATCAGTTCCACTACATGCTCCCCTCTTAAAATAAAGTCTATTGATTGATTGATTGTTTGATTGATTGATTGAATGATTGCCCAAGACAATATTGTAGCATGATGTAAGTTGCCCAATCTCAACTCTTTGACTCTGGTGTAAACTTTCCTTATAACATTCTTACAATATTCAGTAAACAGGTGATGAGAATACTCAGACTCATCAGGTAGAAGTTGTTATCTTGATCTAACACCAAATTCTCATAACTTATTCACAAGAAATTGTGTAGCAGTTAGAAGGGAGAATCAACAATCAGATGTTGGGATTTAAAGAGTAAAAGAGATGGGAATAAAGGATTACTCCTCATAAATGGCTCTATGAGACTGGGACTACAAGCGTAACCCCTTCGCAAAACAAATTAAAAAAATTCAAAGAAAAAATATTGCAACACTCTTAAACTCAGAGAATGGAGGCTGGTGGGTAGAGGTTCCCAGAGTTCAAGCAGCACTTGACGTCAGCTGGAACTTCCCTCCAGGGCCCAATTGTTTGAAGGCCAATTAGCACTTAAACCCAAGGTTAAATTTTAATCTGGGTTTCTTTATTGCTTTAGTCAAAAGCCTTTTTGGGATAATTTTCTGTGTTCTTTTTAGTGCATCAAATAGTCATATTCCAGACAAAAATAAATTAGACTGAATTTTCTTTTAAAGCTTTCAGATCTGGCCCAGGAGTCTAGAGCAGTCAGGTTGTACATGAACCATTAGCCACTTGTCTCTCCCAAGTGTTCTCCAAGTACCTCAGTCAGCATAGTAAGGTTATTTACCTTGAAATGTCATAAACCAGAAGAGCTCCTGCTGCTCCTCTGTAATAACTCCTCGTCACAGACCTATCATCAAAATAACAAAAATGAAAAAGACGCTTTGAGGGAAAGAGAAAATTTTTGTGAAATGGAAAGAAGCCATATACTTTATTTGTGACCCCTAAGCCTTGTTCCGAGACAAAATTTTAATTCATCAAATATAGGAGTAACAATATTGCCTGAGGTAAATAGATTCCAGACTGGGCCAGCAAATTTTCTTGCTCTCTTGTCCATTAGGCCAAGTCCCAGCCAAAACATACTTTCAGTTCTCAGTGCTGTCAGGAATTTATTATCTTAGATCCCTGAAAATATGTTACCAACTGCCTGAAACAGAGCCAATGAATTTGCAATCTATATTATAAAACTGTAGATAAAAATGCAGGATGGCACTAAGTAAAACTGAAATCTTGGTTGACATCTATTGAGTATTGTTGAAACTGTTACAGATGAATATCTCCATATAAGAACTTATCCTTAAAGGTTGCTACATTTTACAATTGAAAGGAGAACTGGTATCATCTCTATTTTTGTTAAGCTCTGTTGCTCAAAATTGTGTTTAACCGTATGTTAACTGTATGACACAACAATATGTATTACATATTTATTTCTTTAGAGAATTTTTCACCTATAATCTTTAAGGACAGGGTTCTCCCTAGTTTTCAGCACAACAGGTAAGGGACCTTTTCAAACCAGTAAAGCACATTTGCAGCTTCAGGTAGCTGGTGATCCGCAACTTTGTCATTGCCTAAAGCATACAGTAAATTGCGCCTATCAAAAATTCTCCATCGAAAAATTTATAATGTGAATGATACACCTTTAGGTTCAGAGGTTGAACAAAACAAAGTAAAATTTTGTTTTAAAGAATTATATTTGATTATGCCCTTTCCAAACTGCTTATAACGTAAACTGGTCTCCCTTCGATTTGGGTGATATCTTTGGCATCACTTACATGGCATGTCACTGAAAAATCAGCAGTGTCAGCTATGAATTGCATCGCTATGAAATCGAATCACATTGAATAGCTGAATTCATGTTCTAATCATCTCAAATTCAGAACTTTTACGCTGTTGAGAGATTTTATTTTCAAGACTTCTTTCAAACCGTTGTCTGAAACACATTTCAAGTAGAATTTCCTGATGAAGAATAGCTTTGTCCCCACATGTTCATTATACATCTTACAATTGTAGAGCTGTCAAGGCGGTTATTTCTGGTTATTGGCTGCTTATCCATCACTAGTATGTAATCTTTGTTTTGTTTACCCCTAAAATTCTTGTAAAGCTTACCAGCCACTCTTCATGACCTCTTGTTACTGGACAGAAACGACAGCATTGTTTGCTGCTGTTTCATCGTGGAAACTGAACAACGAAACAACACCACATTTGCACATGCAGAGAACTGACAAATGTTATGAGATTTAGCTGAAAGCCCGCAAAAAATCACTCTTGCTTTGAAATTCAAAAGATACCAGTCAGTTTTAGCTAACTAAAGCACACATAGATCTCAAATAGTGCACACTGGCTGCTTGTTATTACGCTTTCTTAGCAGATTAGCTCACCAAAAATGTGTATTTTTTAAGGGTTCTGAGCATTTGCAGAGAGTAATAAGCGCTCTTACAAGTGGTAGGAGTAAACAACTGGTTACCACCTGATAAGGAGAACCCTGTAAGGCTGAAACTGATTTTGTGAACGAACTTTGCCATAGTCACTTAAATGAGAAGTTATCAACTTTTCCCACAAAAACAGAATTAAAAAACAAGATGTGGAAAGGCTGTAGGATTTTGACTAATTTTAGCCATGTACAGCTAATGCCAAAAAAAAGGAAAAACACTTGCTTAAAATTGATTCGAAAACGTATGCATATCTCTTGAAGGAAGTAGAAAGTCATACACTGCACAAGCTAACAGGGATTTGAATAAATATTACAAATTCGAAATCGTAGCGATAAAAATTTGAAGGATGTGGAAAATCATACACTGCACTGGCTAACAGAAGCTTGGATAAATTTACCTGAATCTTTCCTGTCCAGCCGTGTCCCAAATTTGCAACTTCACAGACTTGCCACCAACATTGACTACCTTGGAGCCGAATTCTACACCAATAGTGTGGCTGGAGTCTTGCTTGACTGTCAAACATATGAACAATTTTAAGATGAACATACAAACGAGCGCAAGCAAGAGACAAAAATCCAAAACAACAGAGAAACAAAAAAAATAAGCTCATCAAAGCAAAAGGAGTCAAGTAATTCAAATCTGCAAAACGTATCAATATCGACGTGTTATGTAAAAAAAAATATGCAACTTGGCATCTTTCAGGTGCTCTGTGTTTTATTTGACACAAATAACGTTGTAACTTACATTTCCCCTCTATAAATTGATGTAGAATGCACGACTTTCCTGTTCCAGCGCTGCCGATCACCAAAAACTTAAATAGGAAATCTGCGGGAAAAATAATAAAACAAAACAGTTTAAATTTCTTAAAATTGTGCTGACTAGCGATCGACTAAACATCATTTGGCTGGGAACAGCTACACTCACGCAACGAAAACACAGCTGATTAACAAAGTGCTATTTTCTGAAATATTAAGAAGTAATTTCTGCTTTACCATAGTTCTCTGACATGTTTCCAGCTGCTTGAAAACGAAAAATTTATGAGTTGAAGGAATTGTTCATCACAAAATGTCCGCTAAGTTGAAAATTTCCCAGGATTCTACATTGCTAAACGGAAAGAAGTTGTCATATTCCTCTAGGGCAGGCTAGGGAATATCTTGACATGGATTAACTTCATCACATATTTCTATTCAAGTGGACAAATATTTTAGTTGAAAATATCAAAATATATATTCCCCACGACTGATAATAACTTTAATTGAATTATACGTTAATTCTAAGAATTTATGCCCAAAAAACTTTGTTACTTACCCCTCCCTGTCAAAGGCCATTCCTCCCCATGAGTATGCGCAATCGGAAATTGCGCGGCCATTTTAGAAGTTACAAACACGTTCGTAGTTCAATTTCAAATTACGCGTGATAAATTTCGCGTGATATGGAAGTGCGGCAAAGTGGCAGTAAGTTCAACGGGAAGCCCTTGATTGGACTATTGCAGTTGCATCCTTCAATGTTTTAATATTCTTTTAATAATGCTCGTTTTTAAAGGTAGTGACGAGACAATGACACAGACCCAGGAAGATTCGCACGATTTGGATTCAAAGTTATTGGGTCCTGTTCCAATTGTTGTGGCCACAGAAACCCACACCTTTAAGCTCGCCGAGAAGGCTTTGGAAGATATCTTGCTCGATGAAAGTGTTAGAGACAAGAAGGTCGCTGTAGTATCCGTTGCCGGTGCATTCAGGAAAGGAAAATCGTTTTTACTGGATTTCTTTCTCCGGTATTTAGACAGAGAGGTACGCAGTCTGTGATTCATGTACGTGTTTTGGCAAATTTTTGTACATTTTAGTCGGTGACAACTTCATCAAACATCAGAATAAATGGCTAACATAAGAGTGGCTGATACGCAGCATTGAAAAGTTATTTCTTGGTTGATATAGGCTTAATATAAAACCAGAGAAATCGGAGATTTAATGCGTTTCCCAAAATTTGAATTATTTAGTGTAAGAAACGCCGTTTGTGTTGATACAGGTGGAAAACAAAGGAGTCTTTCAACGCGTTTTCGAGACAATTTACTTTGGTTTGTTTCATGAAAATGTCTTGAGAAGGATTCGCTTTGTTTATGTCAGATATCATATCTTTTACATGTGTGTAAAACTTTATTTATTGATCATAGAGTAATCTATATTAAATCCCTAGCAATTTAGTTATGCTTACTTTGTTAAGTTTGTGCAAGCAAGGTCTGTGTAGCTTTGCATTAATTTCCTTTTGGGGGAAATTTTTTGTCATTTTGGTTTCATGTTATACCATACTAAGCTGAAATGAAATAAGACACCACTTGCCGAAGGATTAATGAGGTTAATACTACTATTTTACATGTACAGTCAAGCTTGCACAGATATTTAAGATTAATTTAGTCATGATACTCTGCATGTCAATATGTACTTTGTACTGTCTAAAAGACATTTACCTGCACATGAAATTTCATCAGCAATAGATTACAATACTTACAGACAAGGAGGTAAAATAACCTAAGCCTGTATTTCCAAGGAATGGTAGGGAAGAAGGAGAAAAATAAAGCATGCTTCTTTGGTTTTCCATTTTCTCAATTTGAGGTGTACTTAAGTGTGTGTTAACCCTTTAACTCCCATGAGTGACCAAGACAGAATTTCTCCCTACAATATGGATACAATATCAACCAGATAAGTGATAAGAATAAAGAAAAATATAAATTTGGGGTTAATTAGTTGTTCCCATACTAAATTCACTGAACTAACATCATAAGAATTGTATGTTTGACAGTAAGGAGAGTTAGAAATTTGATCTGGGAGTTAAAGGGTAGTTAAGGGGGGAAAGATTACATTTAGTCTACAGAGCCAAAAACTGTGGTCATAATTAGATCTTTTTGGTTCAGCCACCCCATTTTTCCTCTTTTTGTTCAAGGCACCATGTTTAATTCTTTCAATTCTTCATTTAAATGAACTATTTTGGTGGCTCGCTGTAGTTGACACAGTTTAATTGTAGTAGTTAATCTCAGACATTAACATCTCTTTGGTTAATTAGGGAGCTCAAGATTGGATTGGAGGAGAGAATGAAGCCTTGAAGGGTTTTTCTTGGAAAGGGGGGTCTGAGCGTGATACCACTGGCATCCTTCTCTGGAGTAAGCCATATATAAAAAAGCTCCCCAATGGAGAAGAGGTTTGTTGGAAATGCTTATTTTTATCCCTTGCCTGTAAAGATCTGAGAGTCACTTTTCCTTGCTAATGCCTTTGGTTTGTCTGTCTTTGAGCATTAGAAAAGTTGTTCTCATCATATTAATGCAGAGTTTCCACTAGTTTTGATAATTAAGAGTCCTTGGGACCCCCAGTTCCAAAAAGTTGGGGTCCTTTTAGCATTTTAGGGGTCCCCTGCCTTTAACTTAAATTTGATTTTATAATTTTTAACAGAGAGGTAAAATGAAGACTAGGTGGTAACACAATAAAGCTTTAATTTTGGAATAGTGTGCTCATGTTTCTTAATACCAACAGTTCTAGTATAAGTTTTCTAGTAAGAGTCTCAACTTGTCTTAGTTTACAATATATGCTTAGGCTTAGGGATAAATAATAATTTTAATAAAAATACTCATAATTAAATGTAGTAATGATGTGAGAAATACATGTGACATACATATCAAGTCACAGTCAAGTGTCTTTCTACTGTTTTACTTTCTTCTTTTATTCATTCATAGAATTTCTTTGTTGCTCTATCACAAACACTTTCCTCGTAGACCTACATGTGTTTTGGATGCATAAGGAACATGCATCTTACATTCAACTGCACTTGGGAACATTTTATTTCTCAAAGCCTCATGAATGTGATTTTTTGCCAAAAACCCTCTTTCACAAGGCACAGAAGTGAGAGGAATTGTTTGAAAAACTTGTGCTAGGGTTACAAATGAAGGGAATATGTCTTCGTAAACACCTGGCTTTGCAAGAATTTCACACAGTTCATGAGGTTTGTCCTTGTTACTATTAAGAAAGTGCTTAAACTGGATAAATGAATTTGCTTTATCAGCATCAATTAGACTCTCTTCTTCAGATGTATTAGTATATCCCTCAGTTAGTCTTTCTAGATTCTTGGTACCATGATTTCAAATTCCAGCTGCTATGCTGTGTAATTTGGCAGGGTTGAGAATGGGATTGAAATCTTTAAGTACTTGCACATCTTTTTCAGGAAATCTCTCGTTTACTTCGGCAATGCTGTTGTCAATGGAATTGTCCTTGATTCCATTGAAACAATTTTTTGTGCCAGATTGAAGTCTTTGGTTCCTTTGTGTTCACAATCATTTGTGTCCATGTGGGACAGTAGCTCCTCCAAATGCTCACCAAGATTTTTTTTTATGTCTTTGATTGTGACACAGTTGCTACTAGCATTGATTGCATATGATCAATGTCAATCGTGTCCTTCTGAAATACTTTGCTGCATTTACTGATAACACCAAGTACATCAAGAAGGAAGCAAGTAGTTGTAATTAAAACAAAAGATTTCATTTTTTTTAAACCATACCCCTTGCTTTGGCTGCCCCATCATTTTTGCTAGATGTTGCTTCATGATCCAGAGACGATATTAACAGTGTCAAGGCAGAATAAATGGCCTCCACAACTTTCTTAAGTTGACAGTCAATGTACCTGAGTAGGTTTCTTGAAACGTTGAACCTTTTGATTCATTAGGTTCTTTAATTCCTTGAGCTTGTTGTACCCAACAGCAGAATATTGAAAGAAATTGTAGATGCTTTTTACTATTTCTTCATAGCTGACCAGATAAGGGGCAGCCTTGGAGGCCCAGTGTGCAACTAAGGGCAGTTTGTGAGCAATGCACCAACAGAAACTATTTTGGCATTTACCCTTTGTAGTCACACAGCAAACCATCGTGACAATCTGTCATGACTGAAGCGCCATCTGTTCCCAACCCAGAAAGCTTTTTCACTGGAATGTTGTTTGAATTAAGTTAATTCAAAACTGCAGAGTAGATGGTCTCTGCTTTACCATCCTTAACCTCAACATTAGCAGGAAATTCAATCTTGGCCTTTCTCAGAACAAGTATCTTGAAAAAATAAAACCAACTTTTTCTGAACTGCTATGTCAAGTCTTTCATACAACATCAGGTCAACTAAAGGACTG
Organism: Pocillopora damicornis; assembly: GCF_964200805.1. Classification (NCBI taxonomy): domain Eukaryota; kingdom Metazoa; phylum Cnidaria; class Anthozoa; order Scleractinia; family Pocilloporidae; genus Pocillopora; species Pocillopora damicornis. The sequence goes on from NC_142676.1 coordinate 9,955,783, forward strand.
TGTTTGATTCTCTTGGGGCATCTTCGATGCACACTTCAGAAATGCAGTGTTGTAACTCAGCAGCAGTAGAGTTATGTTTATAAATCCCATCACTTTTCTTCAGATCTGAGCAACCATTGGCAATCCGTGAAGTAAAAATCAACAACACACATAAAAAATTAGTAAGCAAGAAAAAAGTTACGAGTGGACTACCTGTCTCTTAAATGAAATCAATAGCGGTGCCTTAACTAACCTGAAAGTCAATCAGGGCATTGAATTTCCAGTCAGGAATGTCCTCTTTTCCCATGACAAAAGCTGTTCTTACTTGAGCCTTCAATGCTGTGCTCACCTTCTCTTGAACATGATGCACAACAGTCTCATGAGATCTTCTCTGTTTGATGATATTTATGGCTAGGATGTGGTCATTACCAGACTGATGTCGTGTCAGACTTGAGCACTGGAAATTATTTGCTCCATGCACAGAACTTTGCAATGGTTAAGGTTGACAGCCATATGCATCGAGACAAACTTTCAACTTTGTTTGTTTTTTTTAAGGACCATTTAGGGTAAAATTTGTGTTTCTTCCCTCAGGTATCATCCCCCAGATCTGTACCACTTTCAGGTTTCCTCTTTTGAGTATCAAATATATTGAATAAACTCTTTTGAGTAGACATGCCTTTGACTATGACAAAATGGCAGGTCAAATGAAATGTAATGATGATCACAGTGATTTTTGGGTAGGGCCTGCCACACCCAGTCTCCTAACTAGCTGGAACTTTTTTCCTTCATTCCAAGGACACACATTTGCAAATACTGTGCATCCTTTTCATTTTTTTTCATTTTTCACATCTGTGCGTTAATGGGAACTCTGTTAATGATGGATTCTGTAACAGGTGAAGCATTCTCCTTTATTTGTTTAACCTTTTTACTTGGCTTTGCATCAACAATTGTTCATATGTGTTTCACAACATCTCATATTTTACTTTACTCTTCAGCTTAAGATGCAGCTTAGAATTAGATACAGAGTGAGTGTGAAGCTCAATACTCAAAACTAGTTTTCATGTTCACCTGATTAAACCTGTAGAAAACTCTGTGTTCTTACTGATCTTCACATTCTGGAACAAACCATAACCAAGTTTGTGTTTTGATCAAGTGCAGTTGGATAATTTGTTAGTATTATTTTTTTCTTGGGATAAGTACTGTTTAGTGTTTTTTGGCACATCAAAAGGTTGGAACACAAACCAAAAAAATACCTTGAAAGCAGCTCACACTCTAATGGCTGACTTTGTTGGTGGAGGTTTCAAAATCATTTTATCATTTGCTTTGTTCTCATTTTGATCATGTGTTTCACTTGAACATTTATTGCAATTTGTTGAATGTTTCCGTTAAGGGAAATATATGATGAAAATATTTTCCTTGTGGATAGATTTTTTGCTAATCAGCCTTAAAAAATCAGATTAAGTGTGAGGGAAACTGCTGGAAGTTTAGTATGTACTTATTAATTGAGTGTGTGGGTCAGACAAGAAAGTATTTGGCTCTTTATCATGACGCACAGACATTACCACACCAAGTCCTTATATCATGAGCTAAATATTTTCTGGTTAAGCCTACCCTTTCCTTCTTTCTTCAACTTATCATCTTTGGGGTCATACAGCTTTGTGGCAGCCCTGATTATACCTTGAAGTACAGTTATCAAAACTGGACTTTTTAACAATTTATTTTGAATAATATATGAAGTTGTTCTCTTTCAACAGATCGCTGTTCTACTGATGGACACTCAGGGTTCATTTGACAGCTCATCAACAGTAAAAGACTGTGCAACAATATTTGCACTCAGCACAATGACCAGTTCTATCCAGGTGTGTTGGTTTCACTCATTGAGGAGTGCACATTCCATAGGCTTGTGAATGATGGCAAATTCAATTGCAGAATTACTGACATTATACAGCCATATAGCTTTCAGAAATTTGCTCATATCTTTTTTTTTTTTTTTTTTTTTTTTTAATTATCAAGATCAGGATAATCATTATGGGAAATTAGCTCTGAAGATCTAGAATTTATCTAGATGGAGTTTTTGCTTGTAAAGCAGGTGTTAACTTTTTGAAACTCTGAGAACTTCTCCCTGTAATATCAATATGATATACAATAAACAGAATACTCAAACTTATCAGGTAGAAGTTTTATCTTGATCTACCACCAAGTTCTCAAGTGATTATGGTGCATAGTTATTTTGTTGTATATCCTGCATGTGTTAAATTCTTTCTGCATTCTAATTTACTATTTTGATTTCTCTTTACCTGTAGATTTACAATTTAACACATAATATACAAGAAGATGATCTTCAACATCTCCAGGTACATTTAAATTTTGTCGTGTGTTTTAATTTATACCTAAATGTCTGGCTGTCATGATGATTAGTGAGCAATGAAACTGGAAATAAACTGTTGCTTAGACATTGTACATAGTGAATTTTGTGATCTGTTGATCAGTTCTGAAACTATTCCAAATTGGTTGAACAATTCCAGGGTAATACCAAGCATAAGTCTGAGTCATTAGAAATGATTTCCATACTATTCAAGCTGAAGTTATCAGTAGTGATTCAAAGTATTCTCTGTTTTCAATTTTAGTGAGTTTACACAGGTGTATGTTCCAATGTAATGCAACTTTCCCAAGACTCCATTTGCGATTTCTTGTGATATCTTTTCAAATACTTTTTATACATAATTTGAGTTTTGGGTGTGGCTTATCTGTAAGTGCAGCCCTCGACCAGTGCTTACTGTAATAACCACATCAGTGGGTAGGAGGCTCAGGCTAAGTGGTGATTGTGCTTAAACAAAGGGTGTAGTGGTTAGAATTGAGGAACTGGCTGGATTATCATGTTGTGTCCAATGAAGAGCATCGAGTTTTGTGGGAGAACTGACCAAATGGATGGGCAATAGATTAACTTTGCATTTAAGTTCCTTTTTGCAATTGAAACTGGCATGAACTCTGGAAGTTATGTACCACTTGACCTTGTAGACTTCACTTTTTTTTCCCTCAACTGCTTTAGAAGGTAATAGTTTTGATATAAACAGTTCCTCTTGTCCCTCTGAGAAAGCAGATTTGCATAAGACATTTTTTTCCTTTTCTACCTGAGTTTTATGTTTTTGTTTTTGTGCAGCTTTTTACAGAGTATGGCAAACTGGCAATGGAAGAAACTGATGTAAAGCCATTTCAAGTGAGAAAACTGCTTTGATTTACTTACCTAATGCATGAATGACCAATAAAAATGTTATGCCTGTGATTTTAGTGAATATTGATTGTGTCACAGGAAATTGTGATAAAATGTTTTCCCCCTCAAAGAGCCAGTTAAGAAAGAACAATGGCTTCGAAATTCTTTGAAAAACAGCAAGAATGATTAAGACCAATTATAGGTTGTCTCTTTTCATCACTATTGTATGTATATAATTTATCATTAGGATGTTAGGCACTCCAAAAATACTTGTGGATGACGATGCTATCTCTCTCTACTAAACATGCTTCAAATTGGCAAAATTTTCTTCTTGTCCGAAAGTGCCCAACCCTAAGCGAAGCCCAAACATGGTCGCTTGCTGGCAGGCTGAAAAGACAGCGGCAAGTGGTCTTACAAAAGGCGGTAGACTATCAGTATCCGGGTTTTATTGAAACCACTGGAGATCCTGTGAAACAAACTGACGATGTTACAATCCCCGTTCTTTCAAAGTACAAATTTTGCTTGAAATTTATGAAGTTAAGCCGGTTGACAGATTCCCCCCTCCCCCCGCCGTTCCCCCAGTGAACCATGTGACCTTCCCCAAAAAGTTATCCTCCTCTCTCACCCCTCCCTCAGGAGATAAACAATAACTGGTCCCTTAATTAAGTTTTCATATAAGTCGACTACGAGCAGTCCCTCCTTTTCGGCGAAGTCGGTTTCAAGAGTCCAAAAAGTGAGGCACTAGAAAAGCAGGTCGCCTCACTCATGAAGCTCCCGCGGCGCATCGACGTCGGGGGGGGAGGGGTCGTTGTGCATTTTACCCTCATCTGATTTTTCAGTACCAAAGGGTTACATTTCTGAATTATCCTATTTTTCCAGAGACTGATGTTTCTGATTCGAGATTGGAGCTTTCCTTATGAACAACCTTACGGAGCTGAAGGTGGAAACAATCTTTTAGAGAAGCGTCTTCTTACGACAGAAAAACAGCATTCTGAACTGATTCAAGTGAGGAAGCACATTAAGTCATGCTTCAGTGACATTGGTTGTTTTTTGATGCCACATCCTGGCATGAAAGTGGCCACAAATCCCACATTTGATGGCAGTCTGAGAGGTTGGTACTGGTTAGGATTACATTTAGGTACTTAAAAGGCAAACCACGAAGATATGGTAGAACAAGAGATCTTATGGGCAGAACAATACCTCAGCGTGTGCGTTTAAAATCTTTGTACATTTCTTAGCCGTCCTCATCAAAACAAAACTGTGATTTCACCAAAATTTGGATGATCTGAGAACGGAAACTCCGACGGCAAATAATTCATTTTCCAATTGGAAACTCAACGCTGCTCACATACATTTACGTTATGCCGAAGTTGAGGTTTTTTGCCTTAAGAGACGGTAAAAAATTTCTAGCATTCACCAAATTCAATTTAGAAATAGGAAATAGAGATTTGTTTTTTAATCGTCGTGTTCCTTGCCGTCCTAACTGCCGATGGTCCCTATTGAACAGTCTTCATGCAAGTAAAAAGAGACTTTTCTCCAAATATTGGCACCAGTAGAAATCCAATTGCTAAAATTTAACCTCGCAAGAAATCTGCATTGAGCGCTTTTCGATTGAATGTCATGAAACCAAAACCATAAGTTATCAAAACAGCCGATTAGAAGAAAAGAAACTACCTTTAGGAACCAACGAGAACTCGAAGGATAAAAAACAACCAAACTGCCTAAGCGGGCGACCGTGATTGGTTTTAGTTCTGGATCTGATTGGTTGAGGGAGAGGCGCGAGGTTGCTGGACCAATCACAGAGCGAAGTAAAGCAAAAGCCAAGCCCGGAGTACTTTGATACTTCATTCTCAAACTCATTAATAATTCATGCCGAGAAAACAAAGGAAGTTACAACCGTGAAGGAGGTTTGGATTTGTGATCTTAATTATCATAAAATTTGGTGAACTTTTGCTTTGATTTTCTCCAAGAATTATCAATGGTTTGAGAAGCTATATCAAACATTCGAAAGGGTGTTCATCCGATATCCAAACACCTTGAAGTTGGTTAAAAAAAAAAACTCGGCTGCGTCTCGTTTTTTCAACCACTTCTCGGTGTTTAGATATCGGATGAAACACTCTTCCTTGTGTTTGATATATTATTTGAAATTGCTCTTTATATGATTACCAACCGAACCCGAAATGCCTAAGTTGAACAACAGTTCTAAACTGATTAGTCATAACTGACTTATGCTGCTCCAATAACATCACGTTAAAATTGGCCAACCAATTAATTTCACGAGCCTGACTGACCACGCGGCTGAAAAACAACTCCTCGCTTCACTCTTGGAAAATAGCCTCTGGGCAGATGGTCGGAAAGTCAATAATTGGCAGAATTACTCGCACCTGGATGATCGGGAAATTGGGGTTAGGAGGAGAGTTGCTTTATTAGTCTACCACACAGTGATGAGGGGAATCGTTCGCGTTATTTTATTGTTCTGGGAATTTTTCTACGACACAATTGTCTGTGATTGACCAAATGTTTTGACTTGTTCTTTAGAAATTGAAGACGAATTTAAAGAGCAGTTACGAAAACTGACCCCATCAGTGCTTTCCTCTGAAAACCTTGTTGTTAAAAGTATCAATGGTGGAAAGGTGACATGCAGAGGGCTGTTGGAGTATTTTAAGGTTAGGGGAAATTACAGAATTGTGTCACTAGGCCTCTTTTATGTGAAGCCTTTAAGCTGGCGACCCATAAGGCGATTTCATACGCCGATCGTCACCGAAAATCGTGAGTGAATTTCTCGTAAGCGTTTATTTCACGCTGCTAAAAAATTCCCCGAAACGAAGCATGCAGCCTAGTGAATTGACGGCAAGAGTATGTCTAACTGAAATTCTTGTGTAGTTTTTGCAATTTAAATAGCTTGTGTCTTTTGCAAGATTCACTCGCGCTTAACTTGACAAAGTAATCTGCTTCATTCATCTACTGTCAGAACGAAAATCGCGAGGAAATCTTTTTATGACAACGATTGTATTGTTTTTAATTATTTTTGATGGTATATTTTATAAACACTAATATTTATTGTAAAATTCTAATATTGTGTGTGTTAACGTTAGTTTTTTGCAACTTTCATATAGTATTAATTGGATGTAACTTTGATATAACATTCAAATTATGAAACTTTTACATAACACTAATTTTATGCATTTTTTATATGAGATTTATGTAACTGCGCTCAGGGCTCCTATGGATAACAGGTTGCTTTCCAAGCACCTGAAAGAACAAACCTGAGTCTTTAGATTAATTAAAGGCGTCTGTCGTCTGTGCTTCTGTCTGCTTCATTTACCTGCTCTCAGAACGGAAGGGCTAGCACTCGAAGCGTCTGCGAAGAAACTCCTTTACGGTCGGTAATGAACATTATTGACTCAAAATTATCTGATTATTTCTGTCTGTCTGTTCGTTTCAACAGGCATATATGAAGATCTTCCAAGGTGAAGAACTACCGCAACCAAAGTCTATGTTGCTGGTAAGTTTTCTGTCAGTGAATAGCGAGGTTTTAGCGAGTGACACTGGCACAGAAAAGAGACATAAATTCTATTTATTTTTTCTTATTATTATTTATTTTTACTTTTCTTTCAGGCCACAGCTGAAGCGAACAACCTTGCAGCTCTGGCAATCTCGAAAGACTCTTATTCAAAACAGATGGAACATGTGAGTTGAAATACTTGAAAGAAAATTCGATTTATGCCGTTGACAGTAGGTCGACTCTGCCTTCGTCAGTGTTTCTGCAGGCGGTGTATCGTCAAGTTCAGTTACAATTGTAAACAGAGACAAGGTTGGGTCGACGAAAGGGAAAAGCGCAGATTCCTGGACGTAGGAGAAGATTCTCTAATTTTTCATTTTCATTTTCCAAGATTTCAATATATCTTACGTAATTTCCTTTATTTCTTCTTCTCAGCTGTGTGGTGGCGACACGCCCTACTTAGCGCCGCATGAACTCGAAAAGAAACACCAACAGGTGATGGAAAACTCGTTGACGATGTTTCACGGCACTCGGAAGATGGGAGGTATTGAATTTAGCCAGGAGTACGCCGAAAGACTTAGGAAGGAGATCGAAGAAGCATTTGGGAACTTTGTTAAACTTAACGACGGCAAAAACATCTTTAATGCTGCCCGCACTCCGGCCGTCTTCTTCACGCTAGTGGTTATGGGATACTTTTTCTCTAGTGTGTTCGGCTCGATTGGATTGGTGGCGTTTGCGCGCATGTGCAATCTGGTGATATGGTCCGGTCTGTTAGCTATTATTGTGTGGTCCTACATTCGATTCAGTGGGGAGTTCAGAGAATGTGGAGCCAGGCTGGATCACATGGCAGAAGTTATTTGGGACGAGGTAAGGCAACAAAATTAAGAATACCGGAAATCGAGGAGGAACTACAGGCATGTTCAGAGTTGTCAACAAGAGTCGGTAGCCGGCCAAAAACGTTGGCCAATCTGCCTTCTTTAGGTGGCGACTTTCACCTCTTTTTGCTGTTAGTGCATTGGTGTGAATGTGTCTTTAGGTTAAAGCAAGTAATCAAAAAATGAAGGGGGATGTTGTGGTATCTAATGCTAAATGAATCCGCTTAGCTGAGTGAAAGACCTGAATATGTAGCTTATGTAATGAATCATATAGTAAGGGTCGGTTACATCAACAGTGTGTAGCCGTTGTGTAACAAAATCGCGCTCTATGCCATCTTCAATTTGCCAAAACATTTATGTGAATATTTGTTTGTGTGGTCAGTGTCAAGAGAGCCGAAAGCTCATAGTGGAAGGGCATTTATTTAATTAAATCAACCCCCTCAAGGAGAATACCTAGGTTCACTGCTTGCGTAAACCCGCGGTTTGGGTTAGACCTCGTGTAAATAGCCTGCCCTGACTCTTTTACTTTGAATTTATAACATGAAATTTTCCTTTCTTGGACGTCCCTTGTAAATTGGTTGAAAGAATTGGTGCTTTATCGAGACACCTCCCTCTTACTGACAAGTTTGTCTCATCTCATCGCATGTTTGCGGGAAAATGTTTTGACAATGTCGAGAGAAGATACACACAAATAGCTTCTCCGTACTGAAGGGTTAACCGTTATTTGTCATTATTATTTACTTTTCAGGCATTTATACCAGCATATAATGCTGCATTTCAACGCGGTGTGCAAGCAGTGATAACGTCACAGACACAATCATCCAGGAAAACGAAATGATTGAAAAAAAAATCGATGATATAAAATCGAATATTAAAGCAGCTCGACTCACGGGAAGTACAACTGCTCTTACAGACTATGTTCTCGCAACTACAAAGAGTAATTATTCCCGTGAAATTAATTGCGAATAAGTTAATCACCAGTTACGAAAACCTTGCAGATATTTTGATTTTTGTCACAAAATAGACCTTTTGAGCGGTTTCTAGTTGAGTGTTGAAACATCAACAAAACAATCTTTTTTCTTTTCATTAACCCATGTAAGTGGACTCAAAGTTGATTTAATTCGTTTGCGCTCAAGCTGAACTGCGACTAAACTGGGGTGGAGACGTAGTCACATACTTTGGTTGGTTGGTTTGTTTGTTTTAATTAACTCATGAAGTAATTTTGGCACGCAATTGAAAACCGCTTGATAGGGAAAGGGTACAGGAAATGCCACAATTTTATCAGTAACTGTGGCAAAGTTTCATGACCTCATTAATTAGTGACACTTTGCAGTCTGTATGTCCAGTCCTCAATTGCTTTTGAACAACTAGCCTTTCCCAGGATGGCTATGGTGCTATGATAACAGTATGAAGTTTTTTCTTGCCCTCACTGGAATTTTCCGAATACTGCTCGGCTCATTGCGCAACGCATTCGTAAAAGGTTGCGGCTTACAGGAATTTCCGAAGCCGTTATTGGATATGGAAATTGTTTCTGTGAATTTCCAAAATCTTTTGCGACAGTACATTTTTGCTGATGAAAACTAAAATTATTTGAACAGTCAGACGACTTGTAAATAACGAAAATTGTTGGTGGAGAAAAAAAATTTACGTTGACCGTGTCGGGGGATTTAGAAATGAGATTTTTGGAGAGGGGTGGTTTCAAACTGGCATTTAAACCTAGCACTTTTAAGTTTCTAATAACGCAATGCAAAATAATTTGCTTGACTCAAATATGTATTTACTTCAGATGGTTAGGAGTCTCAGTGGAAAATAAAACTCTTTACGCAACAACAGCCTTGATACTTCTCGTTGAGTAACCCAGAACTGGGCTGTACGTGTTTGAAGGACAGCTAGAGCTGTTGGGGCATCAGTTTGCTATATTACCTTTAAGAGTTAAAATAGAATTAAACCGAAAAATAACAGAAATAAAGAAATTATTGGTAATCGAGATTTCTTATCCACCCCTGAACACGTGGAACCAACATACTAACACAGCTGTTGCATGTAACGTATTTAGTATGATGTATATATATGATATGTTTTCTAGCCACCGGTCTTTAGGCCGCCTAGTTTGTAATGAATAGAATGCAATTTGTGGCGTTTCCCGCGCATGTTACTGCAGCTGATTCATCTATGGAAAAAATTGGGAATTGCTTCGCGAACAGAATGAAAGATGAAAAGCAGAATGCGAGCTCCTTAAATCGAAACTTATTTCATTTCAACAGGCTGTGTGCAAATTTTGAGTAAATGTTATTCGCACCCATTTTGGTATTGCGAAGTTTCTTTTGTATGTCAAATTTTGTGTTTGTCTTAATTTCCAATTTTTTTTTCATTTTGTGTACCCCTTAGTAAGTCTTTCCATACCTAAAGGGAAGTTTTTAATTTCTCCAAGGGTTAACGTTAACTACATCAAAAATTTAGCGGAAGAACTTTCGCTGGTAGTCCTGGTTCCATAACTTCGTTTCACGTCCGAGCGATAAATTATTTCACGAGGACAAAGCGTTCGCAGTACGTAACTCTACAAAATGTTTTAAACTTTTCAGCCAAGAGTACCACGATTTCGTGCAATAAAAGTGTGAGCTGTGTAACAGATAGATTTTTGTTTATCTATTGACTTCTTTTATTGCTAACAATTGCAAGCTTCGAAAAAACTTTCTCCTCACGATAATGAAGTCAATACATTTCTAAGGGTTTTTGTTTTCGTTAGTATTCACTGGATAGAATAAAATCACTCCACAAATTCCTATGGAAGCAAAGGAGTGCAAGAATTAATTAGAATGAAATAAATCAAACAGGAAGACGTTGGCTAAGGTGATAATACTCTTTTTGGAATCCGTGAGTGACAGCTGTGCAAATTTTGCGCGGAGACATGTAGGCATGCCCTTGATTATTCCCTTAAAATTTGATAAAATATTCAAGTGCAATGTAATTTAATTTAAGACATTTGAAAACCATCAGATTCAATGACCAACTGCGCTTGACTGGGGACCGAAAAGAAAGCTTCTTTACATTTGAGCATAAAAAAATATAACGGGTTCTATTCATATTTTTTCCCTGCGAACCAAAGATTAATTAAACCTAACACAGTTTTATTGAAAATTGAAATCACCATATTGATAGACCGGTTACCATGACGACATGTTGTGATACTTCTGAAAGATATAACTGGTATCTTCCGCACGCTCGTTGAATATATCATGTTTTGCACAGGACGAAGGTCTGGTATTTCATTAATATCTTTATAGAGATAATTATATCAATTTGTTCTCCGACTCTATGACTATTCTAAATTTTTATCAAATTATATCGATTCGTTGAAAACCGCAGTGTTGCGAACCCTAGTTTAAAGAAATTAGATATTGGAACTTCGTTTGCCAAGAAGGAAAATCTTGAAAAACTGTCTAGAGAATCATGTAATGTTCCATTCTTTAGGTAAGATTTCGCTCAATAGCTTTCTACAAAATTGCATTTTTAATATCCCTTTTTGTTTTTGTTTTTCTTTCCGACGATGAAAACAAGCAAACTGTCGCTAAACTAAGAATTTACATACAGTCATGACATTAGTGTTTCAGCTTGTAGATTTGTTGTTTGATCGGTGGTGTCTGGACCTATTATATTCTTTGGAGCCACTCATAATCCATTCCTGTATTGAATTAACTATAAAGAAAACCTCTTTTTCTCTTATGAAGAAAGTGTTAGACTTATTTTAGCTTCACCAGCGGTAAGATATACCAGGTTAGCTAAATAAAGCAAATAAACAAGAGAAAAGGGGAAAAAAACAACACTCCATCTCTGAGAGGTTACGCTCGCGCAATCCAGTAAATTGTATACGTTTAAAATAGAAACTCATGAGGATAAGTGGTTGTTTGCTACCATCAAAATCTCATTTTCACTGATTACCAGATCTGTTGATAATTAGGTGCTAAAAGGCGGACCATCGAGCTGGCGCCAGTTCGCAATAACCTAAAGAGACGGAGAAGTGATAAGTCAACATGACCACAAATCGAGATTTATTCGTCAAGAATTGAGCGCAAAAGTAAATACACTGCCGAAAGAAACGTGTGTGATGTTAGTAAACAAAGTTGTAGCTACTTTTAATAACGTTAGAGCTATGTGAATCCCGCGCTTTGATATGTACGTGATCCGAATTGTGAAAGAGCGCCGCTTCGGCGCTTCTTTCAGATATTTCCAGAGGTTTATGTTCTCTCTGTGGCATAAGAAGCAATAAATCACTCTTTGACACGCTGTTTTCTGTCTCTCACTGGAGATGTTCAGAGTTGACACCAAACAGGTCTACAAATCTTGAATTACTTGAACATGATTTGTTTGTGTGTTCTAACCGACGAAGTCTTGAGAAGGTACTTGAACACAGACGATTCTTCAGGGCCTGTTTTCGTAAAATCACTTCGTAGATCTTTGAAAAACGATGACCTAACCTTAAAACAAATCTTCTACACATCAGTTTCCCTCAAAACCTCTAACTTTGGCCATTCGTTAGGATAGAAGCTCACGTGTGATTCACGAATTGCAGTACTTCGAAAAGTCCAATCTCGCATTCTTTGCTTTCCTCGGACAAACAAGCGTTTAAAACCACGACGAAATTCCCTACTTACGATAGAATAAATAATTGGATTGACAGCTGAATTCGCAGTCGTAAAAATAACCAGCACATTATACAAAACCCAAAAATATTCCAGGAAGAAAACGCGGGGCCAGTATAAAGCTACCAAGCGGAAGATGTTGATAGGAAGCATTGATACTGCAAACGTTACAACAAGCGGGGTTAGTATCCTCTTCGCTTTTGTGTTTTCTTTTAGTCGATGGTTTTCCTCCTTCTTACTCCGTTTGGCGCTTTTTCCGCGGCTAACAGTGCTACATTTTCGTTCAATGTCCTTGTGGAAGCCCGTACTTTGAGCTAGACGACTTCCGATTTGAACATACGTCCAAGAAATTATTCCAAAGGGAAACACGTACGTGAAGATTGTCAAAGTTATAGTATAAATTTGCTTCCAGAGAAGAAAACTCGGTTTTCTGAACCAGTTCACAAAGCAAGCCGATGTTTTTTCGTCAAATTCGATAACAAAGAAAAGAGGCAACGAAACAATTGCGAAGGAAACCACCCAAATTGCAACGATTGTTATCGAAGTGGTGGCCAGAGAACGACCGCGGTAGACCTCAATACGTTTCACAATATTGTTATATCTTTCCACAGCGACGCATGTAACCAACCAAACGGAAGCCCCGTAAAATGTGTCAATAGTAGGGTATACATATAAACAAATTCCTTTCCCAAGAGGGAAATAAGTTTTAACTTGTTCCTGTAGTACAGCCATGGGAAACACGATTGTCAATACACCAATATCAGCGATTCCCAGATTGAATAAATAGCGATTTATGGCTGTTTTGGTTCGCAATCTAGAAATCACAATACAAACCAGGATATTGCCCAAAACTCCTAAAACAGCTAAGGAGGCTTCAAAGACGAGGCGAGCTATTTCCAATGCAGGTGGTTCGGAGTAATATTGCATTGGAATAAGAGCCGACGATATTGGATTTATCGTCGGGTTGTTCGAGCAATTTTCCGAAGAAGCCATTCGAACCGCGAGATCTTCGATTCTATCTCTAATGTCGTGCAACTGACGTGAATAGGCCCTTGAAATGGGCTCCTACTGTTCAAGAATCTTGCATCACCGTCAATTTCGTAAAGTGACGTGTATTTATGATTTGAGATTCGTAACTCGCCGCCCGATATCTTATTGGATTTCTGCTTTCCAGATAATTGTGTTGATTGTTCTGGGGCGTCTAATAAATCATCTTAAGGACAGCTGGCAAACACACCATCGAGATCTCTTGAAGTTATAACACCTTGTTGCTTCATGGTCAATAGTTCCTGAAGAGCATTGTTCTTTAAATAACAAGATTATTCCTAAACCGTCTTTGGTGAGTTAATTCTCTTTCGTTTGGGCGCTGGGAATGTACACAATGATGCTTTTCAAGGTCGGACTTCTGTTTTCGCCGGTTACTTTCAGTCAAAGACGCATAAATATTTTAGCGCGCCAGTAAACTTAACGTCAGACATTTCGGTGTTCAAGGGCTACGAAGTGTCACATACATGTTGCACTTGTCTTAAGTGGAATAAAAGTGATTAGCTCACATGGCTTAGTTGACATTGAACTCTTCGTTTTTTTTCGCCGTTACATACGACGTAAATACAACTTAATCTGTTAGAATTAAAAGCTGTTTCACATTTTTCTCTTCGCAAAGGGATTAAGCCAACCTGGTTAAGCCGCAATTCGGGCCTTAGCCGATAGAACAGATTAAAATCAAACAAAAGAGTTATATGAATATCAAAAGCAAATCCAATTAGAGGGAACTTGTTATACTTAGCTGTCCCATTAATGAAACAATTCATTTGGAGTCGCTACAATAGCGATGGTAATTAACAAGAAATAAAACTGTAAATTGTATGTACTAAACAGTCATGAAAGGACTGCAGTCGACCTTGTTTACGGATGCCATTTGGCATCTCTGCAAAAAAGTCACAGTTATCTCGACCAACAGACAGTCATGAGCTTTGTTTCTCTCTCGGCCAAATGGTTCGATACCCCGCTGTTCTCTGATCAAATGGTATAAGTTTGTGAATCGTTCATAATTGTTTATTGTACTTGCGAAAAGCGCTCCTTCGATTAAAATGTTCTTTGAAGCAGACATGGTGGCGTAATTTGATTTGGAATTTTTCACCGTATAACCTATTGAGGAGTTTGGCCACCGTAACGAATTTCAAAGCTGACGTTTTGAACGTTAGCCTTCGTCATTCGCTCTGACGAAAGGCTAACGCTCGATATGTCAGCTTGTTATGATCACCCCTCGTGGTAGTTTTTTCCGCAGTCAGTTTTCATGGTCCCCCATTTACGCCATGCTGGCAGTTACTGTCCTCCTCTGTTCTCCTGAAAAATCATATGACCCCCCCCCCCTCCAAAAGAAAAAGAAAAAGATCTTCCACCCCTCCCCCCGCTGATAAATAATTACTAGTCCTTTATCATGATTTGTTTTTCATTGTCTCCTCCATTCTGTCTCACGGTACTATAGTGGGTGAGTTATAACTCATATTCAAGTTTCGTCCAACAATAAGACTGGTCAGTTGGCGGAATAGGATTTGAAGCTATTCAAATCAAGTTCAATTCTTTACATCTATTGTCGCTTTATATATCTGCCCTGATTCTAATGAATTATTAGACATACTTAATCATAAAACTACGATTTCCTCGATTGTGATTGGCTTAAAAAAACTCCTATTTTTTACTAATTCACTTTCCAGGTTGTTATTGGACAGTACAATAAGCCAATTAAATTCAAAGTTGTAGTTTAAATCAACCAGTCACAAACTTAGTTTGAATCGCCATATAAATAGTGTACCGACTCCTTAATTGCAATAGTAAACAATTGACGCCTCCTTTGTCAGTCCTTTGATTGGTTTACGTTTGGAATCTGATTGATAAAGAAGAAGGCGCAAGTTTTCTAGAACAAGCACACAACGTAGTAAAGCAAAGCTAAAGTAATATGACGCATTGTCTTCGGCACTGATCTGAATATTGCTCTTATCTTGTTTTGCATTTACGCGCGACGTGCGTGCTTTCACGAATTAGCCAATCACGTCAAAGAAATATAACCTTGACATTGGAAAAGTGAAGAACATTTTTTGCGTACTTTTGACGTTTGTTTTAACGGAGTAAAGTTTTAGAGTTTTTGAGCTTTCGTTCGCGCGAATTTGTGACCCGTTTGTTAAGAATTTTAAGAGGACTCCAGCCTTTTTTTTCGTTGATGGATTTCTTACACCAACCTTGACATTGAAATCTGACGAAGACATTTTTCGCCTACTTTTGTTGTTTGTTGTTAGGCTTTTCCTCTTTTTTTTTTTAGTTGTTTTGAGGCCTCGTTCACGTTAATTTGTTACTTCTCGTATGGAACTTTAAGAACTTTCGGAGTTTTTATTTAGGCCAAATGTTGTGGTTCGTTTAACAAGTTCAATGCAAATTTTCTGGCCAGTTTGGTCTCTCGCCTCATTTTTCGAGAATGGATTTTTACGCCAGGCACGCAGACGAAAAAAAGGCCGGTGAGGCGTCCTGAGGTGTGTGACGACAGTTGCATAAAAACAGAATAAACACAGAATTTGGGGAAGCCTCCGGTTCCTTTAAATGCACAAGCGCGAGACCACAAGAACGTTTGTTGACGGAGCTCTCTATGGGCATGAGTTTCAGGAAAATAGCCTCTACTAGTTACAGTGGTCTTTGAACGTTAAATTTTTGTCCAACTAAAATTACTCTTAGAGAAAACCAAACATAAGTCAGAGTTTGCGTTTAGAGGGTTCATATATTTAAGAGTTTAGATGATTAGGTCAGTGACCCTAATTAGTGGTTTGCAATTGCTGTTTGGCTTTTGAGAGTCTTTTAGCGGCCATAACTGGTTTCAGACACTAACACTAATGCATGAATAAACACGAGTACCGTTGGAGAGCGTTTGTTGAGGACGGATCAAAGAGGCCATCCAAGTCTATGCAAGGCTTTAAACTACGACATAGATCAAATTTGCCATTCTTGAAAACCGGTCTCAAATTACATAGTAAACAACAGGGATTGCGTTTATCAGTTTAAAACCAACTGAATGAGCGACAGATACGTACCAATGGTAGAAGGAAAAAGAAACGGCCTAACTGTTTACAAATGTTTGATCAAATCTGCCGATTTCTGTCACTTTCACCGCCATATTGAAAATGACAATGCCATCATGCAACGCAATCAGAGTGCACACACCTCCTCCTTTTTTTTTGTTTTTTTACCTACAGCTACATATTATTCCAAATTTAATTAGTTTGAAGCAAACCTGTTCGTCACGCAACGACTTCCATCTTGTGCTGCTGTGCGTTACATTTGCTGCAGTTTTCTTTACGCTGTCGCTTTGAACAATGACCGATACTCAAGAAAGAGTCGTGATAAACCAAAATACTAATGGTCTGATATTTGAATTCTTAAGGAGGTTAGAGAACAGCTTTATTACAAGTGAACGGTTTATTTACGGAACCATCGCCGTAGTGGTTGTTGTAGTGGCGGTTTTT